>NC_044910.1:32823103-33123103 GCF_001633185.2 Quercus lobata | reverse complement strand
CAAGCAAATTTGGCATGGGATAAAGCCAACAAGATGGTTGATAAAATTCAACCTTATAATCTCCCCTTTTGGCTATTTTGTGACAAAACCCTAAAACAGACTCTAGATTTAAAATGTGAGTTGGGAACAGTTGAACGAAACTCACTCACACCTAACTCTAGAATCTGATAAGCTCTTTGTTAGGAGTTTTAATTAGGAGAATTGTTAAATGTAATGACCATTGCTATTTTAATTGGTTAAGTGCTTGGCTGTCTACTAAGGTACCTAATTAGCTAAAATAGCAAAGGTAAGTATGTAGGAACTACAATAAGACTATAGGGATGCTTGTACCCGAATCAGGTGTAAGGGTTAGTGGAGTTAGTTGTGACAGCTAGGACAGCTGGGGTGTGAGTTAGTTACACAGCTGTAAGCACAGCTATGTCCAGTTATTTACCAAAGGGAGTTGGGGTATAAGGATGAGAGGCATGTAACCATGAGGGGTATCAATTCAGTAAAGCTCAGTATTCTTTTTTTGTTATTCTATTCTTCTTCCCATTCTTGCATTCATCCTAGGAGGCTTAGCTAACCTCGAATTTAGCTACTATCACCTCATCAATTCAACCCTTAACAATTGGTATCAGAGCCGAGATTCTGTGACTAATGGCTGAGACACGATCAACAGCTGCCATGGCAGCCACTAATGAAGCTATTTCTTCTCTTCAAGCTACTTCTGATCATCATGGCAAAAGAATCCAGGAAATTCAAAAGATTTAGGAGATTCATACTAGAACAATGAATGAGATGAACCAACATCTTATTTCAATTCTTCAGAAGTTGAACACGGATGACAATAGATCACAGGAACCTTCATCTACAATTCCTAATTCTTCAACAATGACCTTTGGCAAACCTGTTAGGCTTGATTTTCCTCGCTTCTCAGGTGATGATCCTGCTAGCTGGGTATACAAAGCTAATCAGTATTTTGCCTATTACCAAACTCCAGCTATGGAGAAACTTTTGGTGGCTTCCTTTCACATGGACCAAGAAGCTCTGGTGTGGTTCCAGGACGCAGAGGATGCTGGAATTTTCTATAACTGGGAGGGTATGGTACAAGCCTTATATGTCAGATTTGGATCAACACCATATGATGATCCAATGGAGGCCCTTACCAGGTTGAAACAGACCTCAACAGTAGCTGTTTACAAAGCTGAATTTGAGGCCTTTTCAAATCGAATCAAAGGCTTATCATCAACACACAAGATGAGTTGCTTCTTAAGTGGTTTGAGAGATGAAATCCGTTGCCTGTGAGAATGCTGAATCCACCATCATTGAATGCAGCCTTTGGTTTGGCTAAGATTCAAGAGGAGTATTGGAGCAGTTGCAAAAGGAGTTCTAGAATCCAACAAGAAACGGGTAAGCCATCTATCTTGGGTCCTCCTAGAGTCAACACGTTTTTAGAAGCCAAGTCTAGAATTCCAATTAAAAGAATCTCTCCGGCTCAAATGGAAGATAGGAAAAAGAAGGGATTATGTTATAATTGTGATGATAAATGGAGTCCTGGTCATAAATGTAAAAGTGTTAAGATATTTCTGCTTGAGGGAATTGATTTGGGAATTGATCCATAGTCTGGTGTCAAGATCACTGAGTTTGAAGAAGACCTGGGGAGTTCAATGGCTGAAAAAGAAGACACTAATGCCAATTCTGAGGAGGTTGAGATAACCTTATATGCTTTAATTGGTAACCCCACGCTTGGTACTATGAGGATTAGGGGTAAAATCAATGGAGTAAGTTTGGTAGTGTTGCTTGACACAGGCAGCACCCATAACTTCATTGATGCAGCCTTAGCCCCTGGACTGAAATTAGCAGTTGACCAATCACAGACACTGGAGGTCAAGGTAGCCAATGGTGCCTTGATCAGGACTAAGGGATTTTGTGATCAAGTACCAGTTTGCTTGCAGGGAAGGGAGTTTTCTATTCAATTCCATGTGTTACCACTTGGAGGATGTGATGTGGTGCTAGGAACACAGTGGCTAACTACATTGGGCGATATTCAATGGAATTTCCAATTCTTAACTATGGAATTCTATCATCAAGGGCACAACATCAAGCTGTAAGGATTGAAGCAAACTGATTCACATCTTATTGATGGTGACCAATTAGGCTGCATTACCTGTGGCAGTAACTGATCTACTGCAAGATTTTTCTCATGTTTTTGATACTCCAGTAGGCCTGCCTCCTCTCAGGGGTCATGAACATCATATTACCCTTAAAGATGGAGTTCAACCAGTCTGCCAGAGGCCATACAGGTACCCTTTTTATCAAAAGAATGAGATAGAAAAAATAGTTAAGGAATTGTTGTCTGCTGGATCTATAAGGAATAGTTGCAGTCCCTTTTCATCTCCTGTTTTGTTGGTGAGGAAGGCAGATGGCTCTTGGCGTATGTGCATTGATTATAGGCAGCTTAACTTGAATACCATTAAGGATAAATTTCCAATACCTGTTATTGATGAATTGCTTGATGAGCTGAATGGTGCTTGCATATTTTCTAAACTTGACTTAAGGTCAGGATATCATCAGATTAGGATGAGTGAGGAAGACATTCCTAAAACAGCCTTTAGGACTCATGAGGGGCATTATGAATTTCTGGTTATGCCCTTTGGACTCACTAATGCTCCTTCAACATTCCAGTCCCTAATGAATCAAGTGTTTAGACCCTACCTTAGAAGGTTTGTTCTTGTGTTTTTTGATGACATTCTGGTGTATAGCAATTAGCAAGTCCCTGGTTGAACATGTTTCTCATCTCAAAACTGTATTGGAGGTGTTAACTAAGGAGAAGTTATTTGCAAAGAAATCCAAGTGTGTCTTTGCTTGTGAAGAGGTGGAGTACTTCGGCCACTTGATTTCTGGTGAGGGAGTAAGGGCAGATCCTAAGAAAACAATGGCAATGCAACAATGGCCTACTCCAAAGGATGTTAAGGCCTTGAGGGGATTCCTAGGTCTCACAGGGTATTACAGGAAATTTGTGAAAGGGTATGGGCAGATTGCAGCACCACTGACAGCCCTTTTGAGAAAAGATTCTTTTGCTTGGACTGAAGAAGCTGAGATGGCATTCTAGAATCTCAAGTCTGCTATGTCCAATCCACCTGTCTTAGCTCTTCCAAACTTTGATAAACTATTTGTGGTGGAGTGTGATGCTTCAGGTGTTGGGTTGGGAGCTGTGTTAATGCAGGAAGGGAGAGCTATAGCATTTCACAACCAGGCTCTTAAAGGCAGGAGTTTAGCTTTATCAACTTATGAAAAGGAACTGCTAGCCTTGGTCACTGCTGTGTAAAGGTGGAGGCCATACCTGGTTGGAAACTCTTTTCTGGTAAGGACAGACCAGCAGAGCCTCAAGTATATTTTGGAACAGAAAATTGGTATACCAGCCCAACAAAAGTGGATCACCAAGCTGCTAGGGTATGCCTTTATTGTGGAATATAAGAAGGGCAAAGAAAATGTAGTAGCTGATGCTTTGTCCAGACAGGTCCCTAGTGATGAAGTCTCATCTCAAAATGGGGTTTTGTGTATGATTTCTTTCCCTACTCCTGACTGGTTAGCTTAACTTAAATCCAGTTATGCTACTGATTCCCATGTTATGAGTATTTTGGAAGCTTTTCAAACAGGGAAGGAGGGTCCTAAGGGATTTAGTATGCACAATGGGCTGCTGTTGTACAAAGGCAGGATGTATGTGGGGTCATGTGAAGCCTTAAAAACAGCTATTCTGCAGCAGGTACATGATGGACCATGGGGGGGACATTCTGGGGTCCTTAAAACTTTGCACAGGGTTCAAAGGGACTTCTATTGACCCGGATTGAAGTCAGATGTGAGGAAATATGTTAGGGAGTGTGACACTTGTCAAAGACTCAAGCATGAAACATGTCATCCAGCAGGCCTACTACAGCCCTTGCCTATCCCAGAGAGACCTTGGGTGGCTGTGAGCATGGATTTTGTTGAAGGCTTGCCAAAATCTCAAATGAAGGAAGTGGTGATGGTAGTGGTGGACAGGTTCACAAAGTTTGTTCACTTCATAGCCTTGTCACATCCCTACACTGCTTCTAAAGTGGCAAACTTGTATCTGCAACATGTGTTTAAATTGCATGGGATGCCTACTTCAATTGTGAGTGACAGGGACCCTGTTTTCACTTCTCACTTTTGGCAAGAACTGATGAAACTTCAGGGCATTCAATTGGCAATGTCCTCAGCATATCATCCCTAGACAGATGGCCAAACAGAGGTTGTGAACAAGAGTCTTGAACACTATTTGAGAGCTTTTGCAGCTGACAGACCAGCCACTTGGGTGGAGTGGTTGCCACTTGTTGAGTATTGGTTTAATACCAACTTCCACACCTCACTCAAGCTCACTCCTTTTGAAGCAGTGTATGGCTATCCTCCTCCACGATTGATGGACTACATTGCTGGTACAACAAAGATTGAAGGAGTGGATGCTCATTTGAGGACTAGACAACAATTGACCTCTTTACTAAGGTAGAATTTGGTTGCAGCACTAGACAGAATGAAACTATATTCTGACAGGCATAGGACTGAGAGAAGCTTCTCTGTGGGGGATTGGGTGTTCCTAAGACTCCAACCTTACAAACAAAAGTCCCTTAAGCACCATCAGTTGAAGAAATTAGCTCCTAAGTTCTATGGACCATTCCAGATTTTGCAGAAGGTTGGAGAGGTGTCATATAAATTGGATTTACCTCCAAATTCTAAAATTCATCCCACCTTCCATGTATCTTGCTTGAAAGCTAAGTTGGGTCAACATGTGGTCTCAATTCCCACTCTACCACCTACTAATATGGAAGGGGCAGTCATCACAGAGCCTGTAGCTGTGCTTCAGGAAAGGTCACACCAGCTTCGAAATAGGACCATCACTTAAGTCCTAGTTCAGTGGCAAGGAGAAGGTATTGATGATGCTACTTGGGAGAATTTATATGTGATGCAGCAGAGGTTCCCTCACCTTGTGGGCAAGGTCTTTTAAAGAGGGAGGTATTTGTTAGGAGTTTTAATTAGGAGAATTGTTAAATGTAATGACCATTGCTATTTTAATTGGTTAAGTGCTTGGCTGTCTGCTAAGGTACCTAATTAGCTAAAATAGCAAAGGTAAGTATGTAGGAACTACAATAAGACTATAGGGATGCTTGTACCCGAATCAGGTGTAAGAGTTAGTGGAGTTAGTTGTGACAGCTAGGACAGCTGGGGTGTGAGTTAGTTACATAGTTGTAAGCACAGCTATGTGCAGTTATTTACCAAAGGGAGTTGGGGTATAAGGATGAGAGGCATATAACCATGAGGGGTATCAATTCAGTAAAGCTCAGTATTCTTTTTTTGTTATTCTATTCTTCTTCCCATTCTTGCATTCATCCTAGGAGGCTTAGCTAACCTCAAATTTAGCTACTATCACCTCATCAATTCAACCCTTAACACTCTTGAAACATATGAACAAAAATCTCTTGAAACATAACAACACAGTATCATCATTGTATGCAGAAAAACTTGTAATTGCAAATGAGACAAACACAATGCGATCAAGCAAAATGGAATGAGAAAAAAAAAATCATGGCTTAACCAAACAGGCAATCATTATAAAATAGTGACCACAATATTCATTCACACTTGGAATGAACATCCGGACACACAAGCCAATAAGCTCAATGCAAATCACTTGTATGCCCAACATTCAACCAATGCACAATACATAAAGTATAGGCATTTAGGAACAAAATCCTACAAGGGCACAAGAGTGAGAATACTTAAAGAAAATGTATAACATTTAGCTAGAAGTATTAGACAACAAAACAAAAAGGCTGTATAAGCAAGGTACAAACCATAAAAGCCTACAAAGGTTCAGTTTGGATAGCACGTCTACGTTCACGTTTTCAACTTTGCGCCTTTTCAGAATTTTTTTTTTTTCAAAGCCGGTTTTGTTGACTTTTCAACTGTGAACAGTGCACTTGTGCACTGTTCATGGACCTACAAACTCCACTTTTATCAACTTTTTTATTAAAAATGGGTCCCACAGCACTATTCACACATTTAAAAATTATTTTGTTACAGTGTTTTCAGTTTTCAGTTTCAGCAAAATAAATTCTATCCAAACAGACCCAAAACATGGAAACAAATCCTAAAAGCTTACAAAAGCAACATAGGCACAAAATCACAAAATACTGAATATAAACTAAAAATGCTTAAAGTTTCTCTCCTTCAAAATGATGAGAAGCTGTGATGCACTTGGAACATATATACTTGTAACCTAAAACACTTGCACAAAACACATTAGACCTTCAAGGTAAAGCAAGTAATAAAAGGATAAGTATAATGTAACAAGTAAATTGTGATCATGTAAACATGATGTGAAATATGTGAGCAACTTGATCATACACCAAAACAGTCATATAGAAATGACTACAATGATCACATAGCAAAACAATTGATCATCCGAACATGCATTCAATGAAGCACAATAGCATAGGGATATATGCATGTCCAAAACACAAACACAATGAAATACAAGAAAACAAACATAAAAAGAAACAAACAAAACAAAGTTTTCTTATTAACTCAATGTCTTCTCCCTCTTGGTATATGCATCTCCCCTATGGAATATCTCTCCCCCTATAAATGTGCATGAGAAATAGAATTTCTTCCCTTAAGGATGTGCACAAGAGTCATATAGAAATGACAAAAACACTCCGGTATACTCTCCCCCTTTTTGTCAGGAATAGACAAAGGGTCAAGGAGAAAAGAGGGCAAGAGATCAAGGAACCAACAATGCTAATGATGCATGAGGGGTGCAAGATGAATGAGAAAATGAAGCTCAATCCCAAGACAAAACAAAGTGCTACAAAGCATAAGGTAAACATGACATGCAAGGATGAAGAAACAAGGTATAGACCAATGCATGACAAGGGTAGCAAAGGTGTGTGCAAGAGGTGACTATGTGCAATACATGACCAATGCATGAAAAATGCACATGTGGGGCAACGTGTGTTAAATATACAAACAAAGAACCAAACATGTTCTTAATGAGGAAATATGAGAAACCCCAAAGTTTAGTACTCATTGGAGTCCAAACAAGCGAGAAAATGCCTAAGTGGCATTTTATCAAACACCTAGTATGCACACTATGAACAACAATGTCAAACAATGCATGAACATTATGAAATCCATCCTTAATACATGTTTTTTCTGCCGCAAGGGGCCAACATCCAATGAAAATCAACAAAAGAAACCAATCTCATGAACAAATTTGACAAAAATTAAGTTTTCCCAACCCTTATGATGAAAATCCCAACCAAGAGTACAAAACTTTCCAAAACATAATCTAAGGATCCAAAATAATGAAAAGAGTTTAAAATTACCTTAAAGATGTTAAGGAATGAAAAACCATTAAAATTGATTGGGTTTTGATGTAAAAATATTGAAAGAGGGGTTTAAAAGAGGATGAGAAAGGTTTAAAATAGGTTTCCCACGAAAAAGCTCTTTAAAAAGCTAATTCTGGGCATTTCGCTACTGGCGAGTTATGAGCTGAGTCGCGAAACCCTTCTGTGTGAACTCATAGTTTGAACTATTGACTTGCAAGTCGCCAAAACGAGTAACCAAAACTCGCAGCTTGCTCGCAACTCGCACAAGTAGCCAGAATGAGTAGCCAAAAATTCTGACACTTATTTTTCAAAACAGAATATGTTTAAACAATGAAAAACAAAGTAAGCACTAAACATGAACACAAAGAGTGATAGAAATCACTTCCAAAAACATATAAAATGATCAAAAATATTTTTGGATAGATCTATATATAGTTGAGTACACACATATTACATTTAGACAAATACAATTGAACAAATGAATAAGGCATTCATTGAACATTAGGCATGTGTGTTGTGTGTGTATCAAATGTGGAATAGTCCTTAGTCTAGAATGGAGTTTCAATGATCAATTCAATCAAGTCATACACAACTAGTACTAAATAAAGTGGTCTATCTCAATTATAGAAATGAACATATATGACCTCCCACAAGAAAATGATTACATATCTTTGAAGCTTTTCATTTGGTTTCTTTACAATTCATAACATTTGATCATTTTGAATCAATACATCTCATTTTGAGATTAATGTTTGAAATTTTTAATATTTCAAATTGATGAACAAGCCTTTGGCTTTTGGGCATCATACATTTTTAATATAAGTCGCTTTCCTTTTTTCCTAGTCAAATACTAGTATGTGCGACGGCTTTTGTAGCTCATTATCTATTTTCATTTTAAGATTTACATTTGTTGAACTCTTTAAGCAAAAACAATAAAAAGTGTGGGAAGATATATAGGCACAAGTCTATGCAAGTATCAAAACCATCAACACTATTGACCAATCATTCATGACAAGCTTGAAGATCGATTTACAATAATCACACATAGATTTCAAGATTTTTCCCACAAAGAAATAAGTGCATAAAGAACAAGCTAAGCTCGTAAATGCATAAAACCATTCGTACGAAGGTACAAGGCAAAACTCACATGTGATATGTGCTTAATCATATATGATCAAACTTTTTGAATTTTTCATTTTTTATGTGATTTTGGATTTTTTACTCACACAAAACTAAAACAAAAAATAAGATCAAATGCAAAAGCAATCAAAACAATGCATATAAAAAGATGCATGATGCACAAATGCATGACAATGAAGCATCTAATGCATGAAGGGTCCTACAAAGATTGAAAGAATTAGATCAAGGACTAAAAGGGCAAAAGCTCAACCATAGGAACCCTTCCTCATCCAAACACAACAATTGTTTGGAATGAGTGTCTCATGAGAAGTGAGACGAAGGTTGGAAGAATGAGAACCGGAGATGCACATAGTCAAGGAGTTAAGAGCATTAAATACTTTCTTTAACAACATTTTCACTCAAATCCGGTTTACTATTTTTAGCATAACTTCCAAGAAGCTCAAGTTTTTCTTTTCTTTTAATTCTTTTAAGAGCATGAAACTTAGAGCAATGAGGTCTTAGATGACCAAAAGTATCACAATGGTGGCAAACAATGTGTTTAGGTCTACTAGGCTTTTTGGGAAGGGATCTAGTAACATGGTTTTGTTCTCTCTTCAACTTATGACATTGAGGTCTTATATGACCAATCACACCACAATGGTGGCAAATTGAAACAAACTTAGATCCATTCAAAGTTTTAGGTTGAGACCTAAATAGAGACTTTAACTTAACAGCCTTTCTCTCCACCTTTTGATTTCTCTTATGTGGAGGAATGTACACTGATTTGTCATTTGAGGTAGAACACACACAAGGCACAAAATCGAGTACTACAACATGATTGCAACAAATATTAACATCCTTTTTAGCAATAGGTTCAGCAATCAAACACTTGGCATGCATCTTAAGAGATTCATTTTTACATTTTAACTCATCAACAAGCTTGTTAGACAAAACAAGTTTAGCATCCAAGTCCATATTCAAACATTCAAACTCTTTTAGCTTTTCAAGAGAATTTTCAGCAAGTTTCTAATATTTTTCAACCAATTTTGTTAGATTCATTGAGCTTAGCAATTAAATCATCATTTTCATAAAATAACTTGCTCAAATCCTTATTAAACTTCTTAGCATTTTTCTTCAAGAGTTTGATGTTAGGAATATCAACAACATCCAAAGATTCATGTAACATAGCATCACAATTATGAGGATTATCACTCATAGAGGCATTTTCACAAACATGTGGCATGTTACATTCATCATCAACCAAATCATACAAAGAGGCATACAAAGCACTATCCATGGCAAAGAAACACAAAGGGTCAAGGATCACACTTAGGTATTTAAACCACAACAAGTGTACTCACTTTGATACCAATTGAAAGTTCAATTAGTGTATAAAACACTATGAATGTTTAGACCCCCAATTTACAAATTACCAATTCAAGCTTAATACAAACAATTAATGTGCAGAATATGAATATAGAATTGATAAACAATCTAAACCAAATAAAATCACATCCACAGCAGAAATTAAATAGAAAAAATTAAGGGAAGAGAGATGCAAATACAAGGACAACACTCGATGTGTTATCAAAGAGGAAACTGAAACTCTCGACGTAAAACCTCTCCGCCGCCCTCCAAGCAGTAAACAATCCACTAAAGAATGTAGTTGGGATACATGAACAGCAGAAGCCCCTCCAAGCCTAATCTACCCAATGTACCTAAGCCCTCCAAGCTCCCACTCCAACGAGGTTACGCCGAACCTATTTCTTTTTTAGCTTACCGAATTCCGCTACTTGATCATAGCATCAATCAATATGAAATTGGTCATTTCTTAACTGCTTCCCAATCACCAAATGACCTTCTCACAGATATGGGTATGGTGAGAAAAAGTTTTGGTAATGTACCTCTCAAGGATTTGATAATGGAGAGGAAGATAGTAGAGGAATTTGAAAAGTCTTTATGTGAAGATTGTGGATGAATCAATCTTGTTTTTCTCTAGGGTTTCTCTCTCAAAATTCTCTTTGGAAGCTCTCTGAATATCGTGGGTATAAGGTTATATATATAGTAGGGTGAGAATGAATGTGAAAAGTCAGTTTTTCCTAAACAGGGTGGTTTGGCGACTGGACCTCGCAACTGGGCTCTGTCGCGAGTTCAAGCTGCGAGCTAACGGCCTGGCCAACCTGAGACTTTTGTCCTGTAGTGCAACAGTTGGCATGACTCTTCAGCTCTCCTGCATGCTCCACATGTGTGTCAACTTTGGCGGCTTGCCAGTCGCGAGTCACCCGCGAGTCTCTGCATCCTTGCACAATCTTGAGCATTTCTTCATACTCTCTCACTCACTACCTTACATGATTCCCACCTAAATACAAGGTTACTAATTGCTAAAATACAAGCAAATTTGGTACAGAATAAAACCAATAAGATGGTTGATAAAATTCAACCTTACAATATATATACATGGGTGCATTTCTAGGAAAGATTGATACTGTAGAATATAGTTGCTGTAAAATTTTATTGCATAAAACTTATAAACTATTGTCTTAACTTTTAAATACAATATATATAGATATATATATATTATTGTATGATTTAAAATAACACCAATCATTTTCATGGTTAAATCATATATATTGTAAACCTTTTATAATAAAAATTGATAATAACTTTAATATTTTCCTTTGTAATGAGACACACAATAGGATTCTTTTAACATAACATAAATAAATAAATAACGAATTTGAATAACATTATGTAACAGGGGTGTGACGCATCGGTCCTCTTAGACGACACTTCAACTTTCATCGGAGAGAAAACAGCTTTTCCCAACAATAATTCACTAAGGGGATTTGATGTAGTAGACACTATCAAATCTCAATTGGAAAATATTTGCCCTGGTGTTGTGTCTTGTGCTGACATTTTGGCTGTTGCTGCGAGAGATTCCGTTGTTGCAGTAAGAAAAAGTCACAACTTCACATTATTTATGAATTTTAATTTGAACCATAATATTATAGGGACATCAACATCTTGTTGTTTTGCTGTCATTTTCATCATATTATTTGTTTCATTCAGCTGGGTGGGACTAATTGGACGGTTCAATTGGGTAGAAGAGACTCTACCACCGCAAGTTTAACTGCTGCTAAATCCGACATCCTTATTTCAACATTGAATCTTAGTGGCCTTCTCACCTTCTCAAACAAAGTTTTCACTGCCAAAGAATTGGTGGCCCTATCAGGTATTGGTTTAATTTTTTTAAGTCCTCAAATCTTTTATGCCTTTAGAAAGGGCTCCTTAATTTTTTGATAATAGCAAAATGGGTAGAGAGGGTGACTTAAGTTGGTGTCTTTCACCAGGACGTGACCATAATGACATTCTATCCACTGGGCCCAAGTGCTCCTTGTAAATTAACCAAACATTATTTTTATAATTTGTTTAGGATCTCACACAATAGGCCAAGCAAGGTGCACAGTTTTCCGAACCAGGATTTAAAATGAAGCCAACATAGATTCTTCATTTACAACTTCATTGAAATCGAACTGTCCAAGCACTGGTGGTGACAACAATCTTGCCCCTCTAGACTTGACTAGTCCAACATCTTTTGACAATGCTTACTTCAAGAATTTGATAAGCAACAAGGGTCTCTTACACTCAGACCAAGAACTCTTTAATGGGGGTTCCACAGATTCCCAAGTTAACGCTTACAGCTCCAACTCCGCAAGCTTTCTAACAGACTTTGCAAATGCAATGGTGAAGATGGGGAACCTTAGCCCACTCACAGGCACAAGTGGCCAAATTAGGAAAAATTGTAGAAAAACCAAGTTAAGTCAATGGAGTGTGCCTTTTTGAGGATTCATTTCATTGTTGTTGCTATTGCTAGTAAACAAAATTTTTCATAGTCATTGATGTGACAAATTATAGTTGACGTATAATAAAAATTGTGAAATTTTTTGAATATTTATTATTGTTATATCAAATATATGGGCATTTGTCCAACTCAAAATGCGTCCCTAGTTTTGTTATATTGAAAATGGGAAAGTGATATATATATATATATATATATTACAACAAAAATATAAGAAAAATAAGAGAATTCAACAAATAATAAGTAGCTAAATAATATTTAAAATAAACAACAATTGAGACTGCAAAGAAACTCAATTAAGAGAAAGCAAGCAAAGTTTAACCTTAGCAACAATCCAATGGAAAAAATTGGCATTTGCCATTTTTAAAAAAACAATCCAGCATTTTGCCCTCTTTCACAAACTAATTAGGGAAATGCCCTTCTTTTGAAACTCGATTTTCTCAAAATCGAGTTAAGCCCTATAGTGGGGTTTTTAAGGAGCCTATAGTGACGTTTTAAGGACCTATAGTAGCGTTCTGTAACTCGATCTCTATGAAATCGAGTTATAGATAAAAAAAAGAAAAAAATTTGTATGTAACTCGACTTTATGGAGATTGAGTTAAAAAACGCCACTATAAGGCTCCTTAAAACGTCATTATAGGCTCCTTAAAACGCTACTATAAGGCTCTAGAATTTTTTTTTTTTTTTAGTTTTTTTATAACTCGATTTTGAGAAAATCAAGTTTCAAAAGAGGGGCATTTCCCTCATTAGTTTGGAAAAGGGGGCAAAATGCTAGATTTTTTTTTTGAAAGGGGCATTTGCCCATTTTCTCCACAATCCAATGGTAAGTCCATTAATTCAACTGATGTATGTAAATTTAAGATGCATTAAGTCCAAAACCCTCCAATAATTTGACAAATTGATCCAATTTGCTCAGATAAGTGTTAAGGGGTAACTACAATTCCAAATAATGAACCAAATGACCAAGTGACTACTATGGCAAGTTGGCAACATACTCTTTTAGACCCCTTTTTTTTCCTACTTTATTAGGGGAAGTGAGGAAGCCATTGGAAATATATTCGGTTTATGGGCAACTTGAAACTCCAAAAAATACATAGACAAAATTTAACGGGTTTATCTTGGGGGAGGCCGAGAGACTCTATCAACTGTGACTCTCCTATCCTCTAGTTAAGCTTCGAAGGCCCAATTTTTTGGGCAAGCTAGGATAGTGGCTCAGGGTGACAATCAGGCCCAATTTGTCGTCGATTGTCATCATGACTGCGGAATGCCTCAAAGTGATTTTTATTTTTTATTTTTTATTTTTTATTTTTTATTTTTTTTTAATTTTTATGGAAGAAAAATATGTAAAGAGGAGCGACTTGAATTGGTGTCTTCCGCCTAGACTTGATCATAGTCCTCGTAGTGTTTTTGTAGCCAAGGTTTTCATGTGTTTCATTCAATGTTGTCCTAATTATCCTTTCCCAAAACATCATCATTCATCAAATTCTAGCCTGTGTGTTTGTGTGTGTGTGTGGGTGGTGGCTTTGCAAAGAAGCCAACCAAGCCTGAAAATCATACAAAGTGTTCAAGCAGACATTTTACATTTTAGATTCTCAATTTAAGCGTCTTCTCCAGCAAGGATTCGTGTTGCAAGACAATTACGAGCTAAAATTGTAAATCAAATTAGTGATTGGGGAAGCTAAATCAGCGTGCATTCCACGTACGTAACTTTGTTTAGTTAGGCCCATAGTTAAACTAAGTCCATATTGAGTTACTCTATCATTATCAATTTTTTAAGGCTACCACCCATATATAGCTAATAGCAGTGTCAATTAATTAATGGACACATGGACAGACCTAAGATTTGAAGTCGAGGGGAGCAAATATAATTTTCTTAAGAGGGACAAATATAATTTTTCGTGGACTTATTTTCAAAAATCTTAAATATATACCTACTATTTAATATTTTAAAAAAATTTGGGGGGGGGGGGGGGTGTGGGGACACAGCCCCCCTCAGCCTCAACATGGTTTCGTCCCTGAATGGACAAAGTTTCTCTCTAACCCTTTGAACTTCCACTAAAAAATTAAAATGACTATAGACCTTATGGTTATGCTGATACGTTTATGGCAATAGACCTCATGGTTGTCGGTCCATTTCCGTATAGGAATATAGTTAGCCCTTACCTAAACAAAGTGGGCCTAATCCTCTAGAAAGGGATTTTCCTAAAAATATAATAATATATTGTGAGATCAAGTAATGAGCATCGCTCAGGTCAATTATCTATACATGTGCCAAATTAGGATCTTTTCTATTATCCCACCACCATCATCTCATTTATATTAGCTGTTTCAAATTCCTAACGATGTACCTGATGGCAATCTCTCTAGCTCTCTTAGGATAAGTCAAACTTTGCATGTATCTTTTTCATATGCAAGTTAAATAGCGGTGATTAGACAGATATTAAATTTTTTTTTTTTTTTTTTTTTTTTTTGAGAAACAAGACTTCAAGTTTTTATTAAGCAGACAAGGCTGGTAAATCAGCCTGTACATATTGGAGAATATCTGGTGGCACATCTTCCATCCAGACATTTAAACTTTGGCTCAAAATTGCCATCCTAGCCAAACTATGAGCTACAATGTTTCCTTGACGACTAACATGAGCGAAGGTAATGCTTGTAAAAGAGAGAGCTAAATCCTGTGCGTCCCGAATCAAGAGTCCATGAAGGGATAGGGAGGGACTTGGATTTAAAAGGTCTTTACAGATGGTTTCTGAATCACCCTCTATAATGGCTCGAGTGATGCCTAATTCCTACGCAAATTCCACTGCCCTTCGCGCTGCCATTGCTTCAACTTGGGCTACTGTTGTTGGCAATGGTATTTGCTGTGACAGGGACGCCATAACTTCACCTGCTGAGTTGCAAATTACTACACCGATACCTGCTCTGTCCTGCTCTTGAAAAATTGCGCCGTTGTAGTTCACCTTGAGGTTGTCTTCCGTTGGAGGTTTCCATTTCGTATGCTTTCTGTGTTGCTGCTTTGGAAGGCTTGGATGAAGGAGTTGAAACTCAGTTCTGCGTTCCTTAGAATTTTTCAAAATCTGGTTCAGTGGACATGCTGCCTGACCGACCCGTAGCTGGTTTCTTCCATTCCATATCGCCCAACTCGTGAATGCCAATAGCGTGGCATCCTTGTCTTCCTCCAAGGCACGAACAAAGATCTCTTTAGCTGTCTGTCCCTACATATCCAAGAGCCACTGCCAATCCGGTTCTGAAGCCCAAACTACCTGCACATCAGAACAAAAAAATAAAGCATGTGAGCTGTCTTCGTTGTGCCTCTTGCACATGTCGCATACTCCATCAGGTATGATTCTCCGTCTGCTCAAGTTGGCTTTGGTTGGAAGAGCTTCTCTGCAAGTGCGCCACACAAAGTGCTTCACTTTGTTGGGAACCTCCATTTTCCATAGCTTTTTCCACCAGCCCAAAGACTGAGATGAGGAGAGACTTGAGAGTGGTTGTGGACTGTTGCTCTCGAAGAGATATCTATATCCAGACTTAACTGAATATTGGCCCGTGGGAGTGAACGGCCATATTAGTTTGTCCGGTTGGGAAGTTGAACTTAACGGGATGCTTTTGATCGCCTCTGCCTCAGCCAAGTTAAAACAGTGATCAATCACTTCACTCCTCCACCTACGAGTTGATTGGTTTATTAAAACCTCCACTACAGAATTTTGTTGCCCAAAAATCGTTGGGGAAATAACCTTTGGCTGGTTTTTTGTTGGCAGCCAATTGTCGCCCCAAATTTTGATTTGTTTTCCATCTCCCACTCTCCATAAACCACCTTTTAGCACACATTTCTTCCAATAAGAATGCTTCTCCATGCATATGAGGCGGAGGTTGATTCCTTAGCATCCAATATAGATCCTGTTTGGAAAAAACCTTGCCTTAAACACCCTAAAGAACAAGGACTTATCATCATGGAGTAGCCGCCATGAAAGTTTCGCCAACATTGCTTCATTATACATGGTGAGGTCTTTAAACCCCAATCCTCCTTGATCTTTATGATTGCACAACCCTTCCCATCTCACCCAATGTATTTTCCTCCGGTCTCCTCGTTGACCCCACCAAAACTTCCGAACAAGGGTTTCAATCTCATGGCATAGGGTGATCGGTAATTTGAAACAACTCATTGCATACGTCGGGATTGCTTGAATAACTGACTTGATTAGTACTTCTCTTCCTGCTTATGATAATAACTTTCATTCCCATCCTTGTAGTCACTTCCACACTTTTTTGTTTTAATTGGTCAAAGCTGGCTCTCTTGTTTCTTCCCACCAAGGCCGGTAGACCCAGGTACGCCTCGTAGTTTTTCAACTCCGAAACACCAAGTTCTTCCATAATCTCAGATTGTATCTCCAAAGGGGTGGACTTGCTGAAAAACAAAGCTGTTTTCTCCTTATTTAATTTTTGGCCAGAGACTCTCTCATAAGTAGAGAGTATTTCAAGTACGTTTTGACACTCAAGTCTGGTAGCCCTGCAAAAAAGAAGGCTATCATCTGCAAAGAGTAAGTGAGTTAACTTAGGACCGTTTCGACAAATTGAGACACCCTTGATGTCCCCATTATTGGCTGCAGCCTGAATGAGCCTGTGAAGACCCTCTGTGCACAATAGAAAAAGATATGGGGAAAGGGGGTCTCCTTGACGAATACCTCTAGTGGGAGTAATATGTCCATGTGGTTCACCATTCACAAGCAAAGAATAAGTCACCGACGTAATGCATTCCATAATAAGGGCTACCCATCTGTCATTGAAACCCATCTTCAACATGACATCTTTCAAAAAAGACCATTCCACCCGGTCATACACTTTACTCATGTCTAACTTAAGAGCCATGTAACCTATATTTCCAGAGTTATGGTTTTTCATGTAATGTAAAGTCTCAAAAGCAACCAAGATGTTATTTGTAATCAGTCTACCCTTCAGGAAGGCACTCTGATGCTCAGAAATAATAAGAGGTAAAACTCTTTTTAATCTATTAGCTAAGACTTTCGAAAAAATCTTATAAAGCACATTACAGAGACTTATTGGTCGGAATTCAGTTACTCTTTTCGGATTTTTAACTTTAGGAATCAAGGTAACAAAAGTGTGGTTAAGGGGTGAAGGTAGAGAGCCTGAGTTTAAGAAATTTAGGATAGTGTCAGTGATATCACCCTTAACCAAATCCCAATAATTTTGGAAGAACAAAGGGGGCATACCGTCAGGTCCTGGGGCCTTTAGGGGCGCCATTTGTTTTAGAGCATTTTCAACCTCCCAAGCTTGGAAATTTTCAGTCAAGGTGGAGTTCATGTCCTCTGTCACCAACTGAGGAATGGAGCTAAGAGCATTAGGCATGCTTTCCGGATTGGCTGAGGTGAATAACTCCTGATAGTATTCTCCAAAAACAGATGCAATTTGATCCGCCTGATTACACCATTGTTCTGACCGGTCCCTGATCCCTGCAATAGTGTAATGCCTCTTTCGAATGGTCGCCCGGCAGTGAAAAAACCGGGTATTCCTATCTCCATCTTTCAAATATAAAGTCCTGGACCTTTGTTGCCACATGCGCTCTTCCTTGTCCATTAGGGAATTTATTTCTTTTTGAATGGCAAGCAAACGAGTTGCATTGCCTCCTTGTAGAGCCAGTCTCTCATATCGAGCTTTTTCCTTTCTTTTTTGGGCCAATTCTTTACGGACAGAACCGAAGTGCTTTTGACTCCAGTTTGTAAGTTCTTTACCACATGAGTCAATCTTTTTCAACACCCGTGTATTCTCGGCCCACCAAAGTTAGATAGCCACACACCCTCAACTACCTCCCCACAGCCTTTGTCCGCAAGCCACATCTCCTCAAATTTAAACAATTTTTTCCCCCGCTGGAAATCCAGATCAGCTATTACAATCCACAGAAATTTATGATCAGATGTTGTACTGTCAATGTGGTGTACCTTAGTGCCAGGAAAAGGTGAACCATTCTTGGGATGCAACGGCTCTGTCAAGTCTCTCCCACAAAGAAAAACCATTCTGCCAGTGTTTACTCCATGTAAAAGGAAAACCGGTGAAGCCAAGGTCCATGAATCCGCATTCGTCCAGTGTTTCTCTGAATTGCTGCATCTGATTGGATGGTCTTAGCCTACCACCCGCCTTTTTCGTTTGCTTAGTTATCTTGTTGAAATCCCCAGCACACAGCCAAGGAAGAGAACTTTGACGATGAAGATGACGGAGAAGGTCCCAGGATTCAAACCTCCTTTGCGTTTCGGGTTCACCGTAGAAGCCCGTAAATCTCCAAGGCTTGTCTGAATTTTTGTTGATTATGGCATTGATATGATTCAGTGAAGATGTCTCAACCTCTACTTCAATTCTGTCTCTCCAAAACAGCGTTAAACCTCCGCCCTTATTTATTCTTTCTACAAAAAACTTCTGATCAAACCGAATGCGATCTTTTACGTAATTTAGCCTAGCTTCGTCCGCCCATGTTTCGGCCAGGAACACGAGTAAGAGAGCTTTTTCTTGCACTAAATCCACAAGCTCTTGCACTGCACGGTGGTTCCCAAGCCCCTGGCAGTTCAAAATTATGCAACTCATTGCGACTGGCGGGACTGGAAACCAGTCACCGCCAATACAGGGTAATTCACTTTATCACTATTTGAAACCACCAGCTTTTTACTTAGTAACTCATAGTGATCAACGATCATGTCAACTGGGCGCTTGCAGCCAATGCAGTCATCTGGTGTGGCATGGGAGCTGATTGAGAGACGTGCCAGGCGCTTCCATGTCGGATATGGAGGTTTTTCTGCAGCAACAGTTAAGTTAGCCATATTAGAAATATTTTTTAGAGGTGAAGAATGAACCTTAAGTGAGTCACGTGGCTCTTTTAAAAACTCACGTGGGCTGTCATGTGCTGCAACAGGGGTGAAAATGTTCCCGGCAAAAGAGTTTATATCTGATAAAGGGGAAGATTCATTATAGCCAATCTCCTTATCAATTTCCCTGATTTGTTGGGAGAAAAATCTCCATTAATCTCTCTATCCCTGATACTGTGCTCCATTTCCTTATTTAAAACCGTGGACTCTGCTGCATTATTAACATTGAATCTCGTATCTTCAGCTTCAAAATTTGGAATTTCCTTATCTGATTGATCCTCAGCAGTCGGTGTGGCAACTGGTATTGGTTTCTGGCACTCCGCCCTCCACCGCCGCGTCGAGAGATTTTCCTCTCGCCCCTCATAGAATCCCGACACTCGAGTTACTCTGTTATGCGATGCAGCACTAGGTACAGCCCGAAGCCATGAACCAAATTGTTGAGACTCAAGTTGCAGGGACCCCTTACTTTGGATCCATAAGTCACAATCCTTGTCGCTATGGTCGAAACATCCACACCAGTAGCAAATGTTTGGCAGACGCTCGTATTTGAAGTTCACCCATGTCTTACCACCCTCCTCTAGTTTTATAACCCGACCTCTACACAGTGGTTGGTAAACGTCAAGGGTAACTCTAACCCTCATGAAACTGCCCCCCCCCCCCCCCCCCCCTCCGAATTCTCCTCTGAATGGTGGACCATACCGATTGACTCACAAATGTCCTCAGCCACTGATTTGCTTCTGTACCGGATGGGAATATTATGAACTTGCACCCAAAAAACTGTTTTATCGAAACTGAGCTCTTCAATAGGGGAGTTTCTGTCATATCTCTGCAGAACCACTAGAGATTTATCAAAACTCCATGGTTCATTAGCCAAAATTCTATCAACATCTTCCTGATTATCAAAGATGAAGAGGAGTTTATGGTCCCCTTCTCTTTGAATTTTAAAGCCCCTCTCCGCTCGCCAGAGTGGCTTGAAAGTCCTAGCTATGGCTTCCGTATTTAACGCTCGCCGTGTGAGAAAGAAAGCCGCTATAATATGTTCCTGTGATTGACGGTCTTTTTTAATGCAAAGATCATTGCCTTCCCTTTCCGAAAGGGAAAGGCAATTCCAATGTTTTGTAAGATCGTCCATTGTACTAAAAAAAATAGACTCGTGGAAAAAGAACACGAGAGAATAGAGAAAGACAGAGGGAAAAAGTAATGGAGAAGAACAACAACCAGAAGAAAAACCGTGGAAGGATACTGTTTCCCAAACCCCAGAAAAAGAAGAACCACTAGCCCTACACGTAACGTTGTTACTGAAGGAAGAAAAGCCTTACAAGAAGGGACAAACAATTCTACTGCCTAGGAGAGGAGGAAAACCCTACTTTCCTAGTTACAGAGAAACCTCGCTTTTTCATGAATGGTTAATATATAGTTAATTCTTTCTAAAGCTACATGTTTGCCTTTCGACTGTCAAAATTTTTTTTTTCTTCTTTTTATTGATTGCACGGAACTCTTATTGATTGATTCATAACAAAAAATCATATCTTTTTCTCATGGACAAAGAAAAAAAAAATCATCTCCATTTTTATTTAATATTAGCATATGTAGCAAATTAGGGATAGAATAAATTATAGAATTAGATATATAATTTGGTTTTTGATGATTTATGGATTCCTTGTTTTTTGCATGAAATAACTCACTTAGCACAATTAAAAAAAAAAGAAAAAAAAGATAGAATATGTGATGCAAAATTAACCTACAAAGTTAACACAACATTTAATATATATACTATTAAAAATTAAGACTAATGAATGTATATTACAAGGAGCTAAACAAATCCTCAATTGGTAACAACCATTTTTACGTAAGATGGTCCCCTATTAAAATTTTACTTAGAAAAGACTATGAATGTATATTATAGGAAGCTAAACAAATCCTCAGTTTGGAACAACCATTTTTAGCTAGGATGGTCCCCTGCAATGCATTTAAGATTTACGAAAAGGAAATTTGGATGGTACCGAACTAGCAGTAGGTCATTAACCGTACCCTTAATACATTTCCAAGTCTTAGAGTTCGTTTAGTTAGGCATTTTATGAGCCTTAAAGCACATTTTGAAAATTCAAAATTTCGTTTCGCAATAACAACTTTGTATAGTTTTTTTTTTTATTTTTTATTTTTTATTTATTTATAAAAAAATACTTATTTGAAACTCAAAACACCATTTTGAAATAGCCTATCCAAATGCACCCTTATCTTCATTACAAGTAAAATACTATTACTTACCAAAAGTAAAGTGAAATCTTCACATCTATGTGCATTCCTAGTCAGAAGTTGGGGTATAATACATTAATACTATTGATGGAAACCAAAAATTATATAAGGAGCGAAATTGCTAGAAACGGGATGCCATAAGTTGAAACTCCATATAAAAAAATTATAGGTTAAGCATAAATGAATAGGTTCACAGTTTAGCCCAATGTACAAGGTATTGGAAAAAGGAAGGATGAAATAATTAATCATTAAATTTAATTTCATATAATAGATCTAAGGTTTTTTTTTTTTTTTTTTGAAAGTAAAAGAAAGATCTAAGTTAAGGTGCAAATATTCTTCATTTCTTAATAAAGATCAAGAAGATACAACGGCAGAACCAAAATATATTCAGGGGGACCAAAAATAATTCTATAAATAAAATTAAATTGAAAGAGTAGTAACATATTTATACATAAATTATACAAGTTAATACAAGCAAAATATTATAATAATAAGAAAAACTAAAAAAAAAAACATTATATTTCATAGATAACAAAAACAAATGCAATATGGATCTCTAACTCTCAACCACAAAATCTGCAATCATATTTTCTTATATATAAAAAATATTGTCCATATCTGATATGTCTTATTCTCCAAATGCAATATAATGAAAAAAAAAAAAAAAAAAGAGTCTTTTTTTTAATCCTAAAAAAAGGGGGAAAATGATGAAGAAAACTTGTATTAAATAATTGACTTAGCTATTGTTTAGAAACATGTATCTTGAGTATGCTTTAATTTAATGAACTACAATAAGAGCAAAAAATAATGCATTAATTATTTATATAAACTTATCTATTTTTTTTTTGGAAAAGATATATTAAATATATATTTTTAACTTAATTAATGAGTTATATATGTTATAAGAGTAATAAAAAAAGGGAAAATGATGAATCGATCACTTAGATAAACGTAGGGCAATAGTTAAATTTGTTTCTATAAATTTTTAATATATATGGTGCCTCTAGTCTCCCCTTCCCTCTGCCATGCACTGGGAAGATACTAGAAAATTTTTTAGGTCTACTAGACAGTTCGTCAATTCCTCCACTCATGTGATGGGTGAGTCTAAAAAAAAGGATAAGTTGATATATCTTTCTAAATTTTATTCTAAGTGACTATATATGGAACAATTTTCATTGATTTCTTTTGTTCTTTAATGCAGAACATTGTCCACGGTTATTAGAAGAATTTTCTTGCATTTTTGTTATTTTTTTAAAAATGATTTATTTAGTTGGTTTTCCACAATCTACAAATAAAATAAAAATCAAAAAAATATATTTAAAAAAAAAATAAATTATTTCTTTGATCGTACGCAGATGTGATAGTGAGTGATTAAGGCTGTCCACAGGTCTGGATTGTGCCCAACCCACAACTGACCTGATTAGATCAGGTGGGAAATCTTCATATCCTATAAATGGTGCCAACTCCAAAACTACTAGCGGTAGTTAGTGGGTGATGTGACAGTATTTTATTTATTTTAAAAATTTCAGTTAAAAAAAATTCTGTAGATAAGTCAAACTTACAAATTAAAAGTTAAACAAATATCCTCATGTACATCTTTCATTAATTTATTTTATTCCTTTTCTGTCCACAGCGTTGACTCTCGGCCGAGTAATGAGAAAAATACATTATTCCAGAACGTGCATGTTAGCTGGAACTCTTGTATAAATACATGAGAACTCTAGTGCCTTAACCACCCAACAAAGCAAAAAATCCATCATCTTCTTCTTGTTTCTCTATCTTCAATAATCATTCTGGCTCATTATTATTCTAGCTCAGCAATTCTAGCTGCCATTAGATTCTACCTCTTATTTTCACTTTTTGTGGGAATGGTCTCAGCTCGATTATTGTCCCCTTTTTTCTATGCAAGAACATGCCCTAATGCCCTTACCACCTTTAAATCAGCTGTAGACTCTGCAGTGTCAAGTGAGCCACACATGGAGCATCCTTGCTGCTCTCTCTTCACTTTCATGACTGCTTTTCAAGTCATCTCTCTCTCTCTCTCTCTCTTTTGACTGCTTTAATTTGTTTAAATAAAGTCACATACTTTTTTTTATATATGGGTCTACTACTGACACAATTTTATCATGCATAAATCACAAGTAGTTACGTACTTTTTCTTAAAATTTTCTGTTTATAATTTGATAATTACAATATGAGAGGAAGAATTTGAATTCTAAACGTCTTCAATGAAAATACAAAAATGTGTCAATTGAACCATAAGGTTCTTCACATAACAAGTCGCATAATTAGTAGTGAAAAAAATTGTAAATGTTTGTTTGTTTGTTTTTTTTTTTTTTTTTTTTGGTTTTTTTGTTATTTAAACTTAATGATAACCACAAATTTAGAATAAAGTCATGGACCAAATTCCGTTAAGATGCATGCAAAATTATTGTGATTGCTTGTTTTGGCTAAATAATTTAAATTGTAAAGCGTTATGATATCTATGAAATCCTAGATTCAAAACCTTTTGCCAGTATCTTGGGGTCACCCTCAAGGGTTTCTTCCTTGTAATAATCCGGTGTGTATGGGACGGGGAGACTACACATGTCTAAGGAAATAGTTAGATACTTGAAAAGATTTGGATACCCTTATTTGTTAAAAAAAAAAAAATCTAGCAAGCTCTTCACATGCAATAATGTTTTATGAGCCATGTAAAGTCATTTACTTGTTTAACCCAACATAAATTTAAAGGTTCATGATAACATAAAAGACTATACTAAATTGTGCTAGTGGATTATTGAACCCCTTGATTTGTTGAGGTATTATCCCTGCATTTGTGGTGAGGAGTAGTACTATAGTTATTACACATTTTATTACATAAATTTTACACATTCTTATGTTAAATTTTAAAATTAAAAAAAAAAAACGATTTAAAATTTTATTATTATATGACATCAATCATATATTTTGTCATTATCATGTTGTAGATTTTTTTTTTTTTATAGTAAAATTAATAGTAACCTTGACATTTTCCTTGTAATGAATATAGAAAATATAGATGGTAGGAATATTTAACATCAGAAAAATAACAAGTTTGAGTAATATTATGTAATAGGGGTAGTGTGATGCATCGGTCCTCTTGGATGACACAACAAATTTCATAGGAGAGAAAACAGCTTTTCCAAATAATAATTCACTAAGGGGATTTGACGTAATAGACACCATCAAATCTCAATTGGAGAATATGTGCCCTGGCGTTGTATCGTGTGCTGACATTGTAACGGTTGCTGCTAGAGACTCTGTTGTTGCTGTAAGAAAAAGTTTCAAATTCATATTATTTATAAATTTTAATTTAGACCATAATATTAGAACATATATTAAAATCGTGTTCTTTTGCTGTTGAAATTATTTGTTTCAATCCAGTTGGGTGGACCTAGGTGGCCGCTCCTATTGGGTAGAAGAGACTACTACTGCAAATTTAAGTGCTGCTAATTCCGACCTTCCTTTTCCAGCATTGAATCTTAGTGGTCTTATTAGGAGAAAGTATACAATGTTTTGGTAATACCAACTCAGCATCTGTTTTGGTATTTCCTACCTAATAAATGGGTGACACTTATTTCAAAAAACCTCATTAGACTACTCCAATAAATTAATCATAATCTTCTATACTATCGGGAAGATAAATTAATCGTTTATTGGAGTAATCTGATATGGTTTTTTGAAATATGTGTCACTCATTTATTGGATAGGAAATACCAAAACAGATATTGAGTTAATATTACCGAAACATGGTATACTTTTTCCCGTATTAGTGCCTTCTCAAACAAGGGTTTCACTGCCCAAGAAATGGTGGTCCTATCAGGGTAGTCTTGTTTAAAAATATTACATTTTTTCAAGGTACAATCATGTACAAAAGAAATAAAATAAATTTATGAAAGTAAACTAATCCACAATAATTATAAAAAAAATGGTTATATTAACAGATGCCCATAAGATAATTGTTAATAAACAATTTTAAGAAAGTTTTTATATCACTTTTATGGAAAATTGAAAAAATTGTCATAATATTAATTACTTTTTCTTTTTTCCCATAAATACATTCCTAAAATGGTTCCCCAACAAATGCCTTTAGGGAATTCATTAACATTTCCCTTTAAAAGATAATAAAAACCTAGTTTTTAAAACTTATTTTGGCTGGTCCTATATTACAAACTTTTCTCCCTGATTCCTACGCAACTTTACAACAAATAAACAATTAACAAAGCACATATGAAAGAGTATAGTTTGCAAGCCAAAAAAGGAAAGGTTTTTTTTATTATAAAATTTTGGTGGATCCCAAATTTTATTTATTTATTTATTTTTATAAAAAAATACTTTGTTTTTTTAGAGATAATTATAACATACTGCTAACCTCACAGTTCGAATTTTTTCCCCCCTAGACTCCCAAGCACTTCGTACACAGGGAGGTGTCAATTCAGCTACAAGACCTTTGTAAATTAGTAAATCTCATCTAAACGCAACAGTAAAAAGTTCTTATAAACTTAATATTTAATTAACCCATCAATTATTTGGGGTTTAGGGGGAAAATGATTCGAATGGTGAGATTAATAGTATGTTGTAATTATCTCGCTTAAAAAAAATTAAAAAAAATAAAAATAAAATAAAATTAACCCATCAATGCTGTTTAAAGCCATGTATAAAATGACCCAACATATTATTTTTATAAAATTTGTTTAGGATCTCACACAATAGGCCAAGCAAGGTGCACAATTTTTCGAGATAGGATTTACAATGAAAGCAGCATAGATTCCTCATATGCAACTTCATTGAAATCAAACTATCCGAGAACTGGTGGTGATGTCAATCTTGCCTCTCTAGATGTCACAAGTCCAACATCCTTTGACAATGCTTTCTTCAAGAATTTGTTGAGCAAAAAGGGCCTCTTGCACTCAGACCAACAACTCTTTCATGGAGGTTCCACAGATTTCTAAGTTGGTGCTTATAGCTCTGACTTGGGAAGCTTTCAAATAGACTTTGCGAACGCAATGGTGAAGATGGGGAACCTTAGCCCACTCACAGGCACAAGCGGCCAAATCAGGATAAATTGCAGGAAAGCCAACTAATTTAAGGCACTAATTAATCTACCATTTGTGTGCCTGTTGGGAATAAAGTGTTCCTTCTCGATGCTATTGTTGTTTGGTGATTTGGTAGATATATTAAGAACGATAAATCTTGTGATACAAAAGATTTTACCTTTTTTTTATTTTTTTTTTTATTTTTATTTTTTTGTTGGTGCATAATAAAAAGTGATAATGTGATATTAGTGAAGTCTATGTAAAAATCGTGTTATTCCAATCACAACTTATTAAAAAAAAAAAAGTTATTATCTTAATAAGTTGTGAAAAAGTTGTAAAACATGTAGCGAAAAAAAATTTATATCTCTAATATTGCTATATAAAATTAATGGACATTGGTTCAAATATAGTTATTATTATTATTATTTTTTGTTTTACAAAAAATATAATAAAAACAAGATAATTCAACAACTAATATATATGTAGCAAGATAATCTTAAAATAAACAACTTTTCACTATTGAGATGGCAAAGAAACACAATCAAGAAAGAGCAAGCCAAGTTTAACCTTAATTAACAGCAATCCAACGGACAATCCCTTAACTCTGCAAACTTTTTGTTTTTGTTTTTTTGTTTTTTTGAGAAGAACATTAACTCGACTGTCTCGACAACTGATGCAAGTAAATTTCAGATGTACTGAATCCAATATTTAAACAAAGTGATCCAATTTCTTCATATGAGTGTTAAAGGGTAACTATAATTCCAAATAAAACCACCAAATAACCGAGTGAGTACCATGGCATGTAAGTTGGCAACATACTTAATTTTAGACCCTTTTTTTTTTTTTTTAATTCCTTCTTTTTTAGGGGAAATTGAGAAACCATTGGAAATTTATTGGGTTTGTGGATCACCATAAAGGCATAAACTCCAAACAACATAAACAAAATTAATCAACAGATGTATCGTGTAGTAGCGGATTCAGAAATTTTTCTCAGGGTATTCCTTAAGAAGTATAAATTACACAATCTAATAAAAAGAAATTCATATTTTGACAATAACAACAATAAAAAACACATGCAAATATATAAAGTTTACAATTTCCTTCTATAAGTTTTCATATTTTGAAATCATTACATGATAGTCTCATTATGTCTTATTATCAATGCTACAAGCTACATCTCTTTCAATGTACATAACCATGCAATCATTCATCCACTTATCTCCCATTTGATTGCATAGTTCATTCTTTATATATTTCATTGCTGAAAAACTTCTTTCTACTATTGCAGTAGTGACATGAAAGGTCAAAACTAACTTCACAAGCAAATAGACTAATGGATAAGTGTCATGCTTCTCTATTTTCATTAACTTTTCAGTAAGTTTACCAACTTCTTGAAGCTCTAAAAACAAGTCATTGTTGCGCATATGAAAAATGTAATTCTGAAGTTGAGAGCCAAATGCCTAGATATTTGTCCCAGAAAAATCAGATGGATAGAACTTTGCTAGATGTATTAACTTTTCCTTATCAAAAGCCACAAATGAAAAACTTGGATTCAAGCAAGTTATACAAAGTAGCAAATCAGTATTCGCCTTTGAAAAACAGTTGTTAAGCTCTTGAATTTGCAAATCTATAATTGTGTAGAATAGCTCAACACAATAATGATATAAATTTGTATTTTGTTGGGTGTTGTGTCGTGGCTTCCCACTAACTACAAATATTTCATCCATGTTTAAGATAGGAATATCATGTGTGGTACAAAATGAAGACACTTTAATCAATAAAGATATCCATTCATCATTTCTCATCACTTTTAATCGTTGCATAAAAACTTTAACAAGATCCATAGCATTTACTATATCTTGATTTTTTTTTTTTTTTTGCAATGCTTATTGACAACTCATTTGTGACCCCTAAAATTTTTTTCATCAAGTGTAGAGCAAAGACAAATTCAAAAGATAGAATTGACCTCATAATAGATCGAGCTTTAACCTTTTGGTTGGAGATGCCATCTTCTTCAATAATCTCAAATACATCAACAACAGCAGAGAACGTCAAAATCAAGTTGAGAATAGTCCCATAATATGATCCCCAACGTGTATCACTAGGACGTTTAAGATTTGTCTCTGGATTCAAACCTTGCCCACTTCTACTACACCCTTCTCTAATTCTTCTTTAATTTTGGCAAATTGAGCATCTTAAAGAGCATCTAGTCTTTTACAAGAGCCTCCAACAATAGTTACTAAATTACTAACCACATAAAAAAATTCAACAATGTTAATGTGATTTTTAGCAATGGCAATAAGAGTCAATTGAAGTCGATGAGCAAAACAATGGACATAAAATACTGACTTATTCTCTTTAAAAATTAAAGTTTTGAGACCATTGATATCACCTTGCATATTACTATCCCTGTCATAACCTTGTCCACGTTGTTTCGATAAACTCAAATTATGTTTGTAAAGTAAACATTCAACAACATATTTGAGTGACAAAGTGGTGGTACTTGCTACATGTACAATACCAATGAACCGCTCTATAATAATTCCTTTTTTATTCACATAACGAAGAACGAGGGTCATTTGCTCTTTCACTAAGATATCACGTGACTCATTAATTATATTGAAAAGAACCCATTGTTAAGATCCTTGATGATGGCTTTGGATGTTTCACGTGCAACTGCATTCACAATGTCTTTTTGAATTTTATGGTGAGTAATTGCAATTTTTCAAAGCTTTTTGCAATACTTCATTGATAGATTCATTATGATTTGCCAAAAATTGTAGAAGCTCAAAGAAATTTCCTTTATCACTTGAACCTTGAGATTCATTGTGACCACAAAAAGCTAACTCCCGGCATAAAAGGAATTTTATGCAATCAACTATTGCATTTAATTGAACCCGATATTCAATTTTATTTTGATTTGATTGCTTAACCAAAACACTTTGAATGTGTTGCTTTTCCTTCATTAGATCTTCACTCTTCTTGGCAGCTTGGTTAGGAGCACTATTAACTCCTCTAACATGGGATGATAACTTCTCTTTCTAATTCCAAAGTTTGAATCCCTTCGTTACAAAAGTCTCGATCTCCTCCTCGCTTACGAACATCTTGCCCAAATAGGAAGCAATATAAACAAAATAATGCATCCTTGTCTATACTATATTCCAACCAGTTCCTATTTACATAACAATTGGATCTAAATTGATGGGGCTTTCCAGAAAAATCCGTTGGAGGGTATTCATGGAGAACAGGTTGACAAGGGCCTTTTTGTAAATAAAATTTTCTTATTTCATCATGATTATTAGGATGATAAGATGATATCTTTTCTTGTAGCCCAGGATCTGAACGAAGATTTTCTAAGTTAAAGTCAACACGAATTTGCTTAGAATATGAAGATAAATTTTGCACAGGAAATGAATCTTGCACAGGAGATGAATCTCGAGTACGTAGTTTTCTTATTAAATATTTGTTCATAATTTTAGCAAAAAAAAAAAAAAAAACTATAAATTCATTTGAAGTATTAATAAAATTATTAATTATTATTGTTTAGTTGTTTCATTATTTTTCTTTACTGACTACTAGCAGTCTAGCACACACCCCACTATGCAGTAGCACACACCCCACACTGCATTATCCACCCGGCTCAACCCACTGCCTAACATAATTTAATTTGTTTATCTTTTATAATGTCTTGTTCAGTTACTTTTATGCCTTTACCGCCTCTGCCTGTCCACTTCCCTAATTCAAATATCCAACCCCACGGCCCCCATCCACCCCCTATTCAACAGACAAGAGCCAAACAACATTACACAAAAAATTAAAGATATAAAACATTCACAATGCACAAAAAGACAAACTCACAAACCAATAAAGTCAAAAGGTCAAATAAAGGCAATTGGACATTAGGTAAAGCTATTCAATTCCAAAGAGAGAATCTCATTTTTCAAGTTATAGAGAAACAGAGAGAGAGCTCCGCTCTCACTCTCAGAGCATAGCAAAGATGAGATAGAGAAAAAGAGAGAGAATTGAAATACCTTGAGGGCTGGCAGCACATTGAGGACTTGAGGCCAAGCCAATCTTCGATCCGATCTCATCGTCACCGATGTTGATGTGCTCTGGGACCAGGGGCAGGTTCTTGTTGGGTTGCTCTGTTGCTGTTGCTTTGAGGCCAAGGCAATCTCTTATCTCCGATCTAATCTCACCGTCGCTGATGTGCTCTATTGCTGTTGCTATTGCTGTTTCTGAATCTAAGGCAAAGGTGCTACTCGTTGAGAACCTAAGATGCTAACTGCTGAGGGCTGACCGGTTGAGGATGAGGTTCTTTTTCCCTTTAGGTTATGATCTCAATTTTGCTTTAAAATTTGATCAATCGGCGTATTGGGTATTTAGTTTATAAAAATTTAATTACTATTATTTTTGTTGATTTAAAAATCTGTCTGGGGTTATTTTTGTTGATTTAAAAATCTATCTGGGGTCTATTTAGGATTGATCTTGGGCTTTTTCCCTTGAGCTCTATTGGGTATTTGGGCTTGCTATGTTATAATTTTTATTTTTATAGATTTTAGTTCAAATTTTTTTTTGGGCTTTTTCTTTTTGCTTGAAAGCCCCAATATATTGTTAAGTAGAACAAATTATGAAGCAAAATTTAATTTTATTTGCATAAAAAAAGCTGAGGGTGTTCACAAATTTTTTTTGAAGTGTAGAAAAATATAAGAATTTAAATTATATATATATATATATATATTTTTCCAGGTCAGGGTGGTCCTATGACCACCCTGGCCTTAATGTGCCGTTGCCCCTGGTACCGTGGCTCTAAGAGGTAGTTTGGTTGTTTTAATGTTTGGACTTATGTTAGATTTGTTATTAGAGCATCTACATCGGTAGAGCTAAAATTTTTAGCATTTAATACTTTAAAAAACTACTTTATCTATTTTAACACATAATTTCATAACACACCCTACATTAATGGTCTTATTTTTATCATAAGCCAAAACTATTCATTTTCTTATTAATTTCTTTCTCACTTCCTCTCTCTTTCTTTCTGCCACCAATCCCGAAAAGTGATACAGTAATAATTTTTTGATACCACCTTATTACAGTGAACTACCACAATAGCAAGAAGGCAAAATATTTTGCCTTTGGCTCCACAAATATTGGCACTTAAATCAGAGTTGGAGGTGGTAAAATAGCTTTTTTGCCACCACCAATGGTGATGCTTTTAGTTGTGTTTTGTTAGTTTATTTGTGTACTTAGTCTAATGTGAACTCTTTACTTCATTTTATGTATAGTATTCTTTTATATATATATATATATATATATGTATGTATGTATGTATATATATAAATATTGTTGGCTTTAATTTTAGCTTAGAATGCAAATTATTTATACTAACCTCTCTTGAATGACTGAAAATACGAGTTAAAAAATTGCCAAAAAAAAAAAAAAAGCATTCAAAAACCTAAAATTTCCTATCAAAAGGGTTGCGAATGATACTTTAAGTAGAGGATAATAGTTTGCATTTTAGGGGTGGTGATTGCTTTAATCCACGGTGCAAAAACTTCCGAACTAGGGTTTACAATGATACCAACATAGATTCCTCATTCACAACTTCATTGCAATCGAACTGTCCAAGCACTAGTGGTGACAGCAATCTTGCCCCTCTAGATGTGACCAGTTCAGAATCCTTTGACAATGAATACTTCAAGAATTTGATAAGCAAAAAGGGTCTCTTGCACTCAGACCAACAATTCTTCAACGGGGTTCCACAGATTCCCTTGTTAACGCTTACAGCACCAACTCAGCAAGCTTCCTAACAGACTTTGCTAATGCATTAATGGTAAAGATAAGGGAGCTTAGCCCTCTCATGGGCACAAGTGGTCAAATCAGAACAAATTGTAACAAAGCAAACTGAGTTAAGGCACTAGATCAAGTTTGCCGTTTGAGTGTCCATGTATTCTCATTGTTCTTCGCTATTATGTGGTTGGGCAAATAATATAAAAAAATAAGGGCATTATTGCTCGTGTAATTTAGCTATCTAGTGATAGAGAAGTGAGTATGAGATATATCTATTAGGTTCTAAAAGTTTAGAACAATTAGCAAACCATGAGTACAAACTTGTTTACATATAGATTCCTAAATCTTTAGATTTGATTAGACAATGCTTAAGGTGTTACAAGTCAGAACACAAAAACATACAAGTTGCAGAAAGAAGAATTCAAATTCTGTGAAATCCGACTGATCGAAAATTAGATCCGACCGATCGAAAATCACATAAAATTAGATTTTGTAGAATTTTAATTAAGCCCAATAGCCCATTGGCCCATTATGTGATTAGGGTTTCAGATCTATTTCACATAATATATAAAGGAAACCCTAAGACACGTTTTGAAGAGATTTTAGAGGTGCTCTTGTGAGATCTAAAAGGTATTATGCCTTCCTCTTTCAAAGTCACTATCATTTTCATATCATTAGATCTGGTAGATTTAAAGTTGTTGCAATAAGATCAACAATTGTTGATGATCTAAACCTTCAAGGGTGGTCTTGAATTCACAAACTGGAGAGTTTGTGTTGCTAAACTTTTGAGTGGAATCTCAAAGTCATAAGCGTGGGTACTTGTGTTGCTGGGTTGGAAGTTTGCACGTGGTCGTGTCAGTAAGTTACTATTGAAGGTAGCAATAGATTTAGAGTTAAATATGATTGTAAAAACTTCGATTCTCTTATAGTGGATTTGCTTTACTTTGAGAATAGTTAGGTTAAATCCTCCCCAGGTTTTTACCTTGAAATAGTTCGTTTCATTGGTTTTTCTGAGTCATCATATTGTAGTGTTATTTACTTTTCTGCTGTTTTGCATGATATGATATATTGTTATTTAACCTAGATTTGAATAATTAATCTAAGTAGTCACTTGGTTAATATATTAGGTTAAATAATCTGTTTTAAGGGGTCTAAACCCTAAAAAAAAAAAAAAAAAAAAAAAAAAAAAAAAAAATCAAAAGACATTCTTTTGAATTCTAGTTAAGGCCAATTATATTGACTCTTGATAATTTGATCGAGCACACTGCTCAAGTCCTATAGCATCCAAAAGCTTTATGTCTCTAGGATTTATGGTCATTTTATTCAGGCTGTCTGTTTCATTAACAGAATGTACTCAAGAAACAACAAATTTTAATATCTCTTTCATTTAGTTAAGTCTATTTGTTATCCAAAGTGTACGTCCTTTTCAATTCCCAAAGTCTTTTTAGTTGTGTTTTAAGTATTTAGTCATCTTATTGAATTTTATTACATGTTTTGATTTTGAAAATGCTAATTTTGATTAATAATTGGGGGGTTGTTCCATGCAAGTTGGTCTAGTATAAGTCCTACTTCATGTATGTATGGAAATCGAAGAGTGAATATTGAGTGTTACTTTGGCTTTTGAGAAAAATAATTTTTTTTACTGTTATCTTTCAGTGGTGAGTTCTTGCTTTATATCTATTAGGTGGATTCCTTAAGAGTGTTGTACATTTCTATCCTTCATTTTGTATCCCTTGGGTCCTTCGGGTGGTGAGCTTACTTATTCTTGTGAGTGTATACTTATGTTCCTTTCTTTCTCTCCAAAAAAATCCAGTATCTGTTTGGTATTTGAGTTTTGGTTGTCAAGGCTTATCGTCGTCATTGTGGGCATAACGTTGAAGCACCTCCAACTCGAAAAAGAGACCTTCGTGATGTTGAAGTGGCTGATTTATGGATAGAAGTGTAGCAGCTTCAGCAGAGTCTTGAGCACTTTGAACCTTTTGAGCATGGTGATTCTCTCATGATATAGAGGGTGGATTTTCTTCTACTGAAAATGAAGACTCTGAACCAGGGGCTGAGAGAGGGGGGGTTGAGGGGGGCAGCTGCCCCCCCCCCCCCCCCCGACCTTCTCAAAACTTTTCTATGTATTAGTAGTATACTATTAATAAACATAGTAAAAGGTTATTTGCCCCTCCTGACAGAAGCAACTTTTTAGTCAACAAGAAGACAATTTTACATCCACAAAGCACTGAGGCAGCATTTTTATTAAATAATAGGTCCCGTCTACAAGTACATTGGTTTTGCACACAACTTCGTTGAATAGGACTGGGAAAAAAAATATAGTGATACCAAACTGTAGAACCTCACCAGTCAGCCTCTTATTTACAATTTTTTTTCTCTTGTAATCAACCATTTTCAGTCTCAACCTGAGGTTTTTGTTGATCTAAAAAAAAAAACCTGAGTTTTTGCTATAAACTCAAATGTCTACATAAGATTTTAAAAGCATTTATGGCATTGAGGAACATATATATACTTCATAGTAATATGTCCAGGTCAAATTCTAAACGAGCTTGTGTCGAAGTAGATTTTGCAATTGAGTAAATTTAACTAGAAATGAAAAAAAATGAATTAAAGTAAAATTTTATATTAGATTATGTATGACAATGACTTTGGCATATAGTTGTTTATTTATTTTGTTATTAGTATCGATTAATATTTCTTAGATTAATTTTACCTTCAATCTTGTCTTTAAATCTTGCCCCTCCTGACTTGAAATCCTGGCTTCGCCACTGCTCTGAACCCCTTTTATCGTAGGGAATATCCTTAAATTTCTAGATCTGTGATATGCAAAAATAGAGAAAAAAATATGAGCTAAAGAAAACAATCACACAAAACAATATACATGGTTTGACAATTTGCCTATGTTTACAGAGTTATAGTGATTTTATTATTTTTAGGGAAAAATATAAAATATGACAGTGCAATTTTTCACTCTCAAAACAACACATCAAACTCTAATATGAAACAACAGTATTTATTTCCTGCATGGAAGATTCACAATGGGCATATAGGCCAAAGTTTCCTCTCTATGGACTAAGCCTAAAAAAATAACTCATTAAAACTGTAACACTTTTATATCAAATAAGATCAAACATAACTAGGCTTCACATAGCCCAATATTTACTGTGCTCAATATCAAGCATCAAGTGGAGAGTATTTTCCTCAATTTCATACTTGAAGGAATCAAGGGGTTCCAATGAGATTGATTGGATGTGAAAGTTGATATTCCCTAGTTTGAAGGAATAATACAACCAATAGATTTTTAATAGGCCATACTCAATGGAGCAAATCCTTGCTAATGAGGATGTATCAAATTTGGATCCGGTGTAAAAGCTAGGGCTATTGCATCATGCAATACTCCAAAAATCACTCACAAAAAGTTTCAACATTTTCATCTTTAACCTCTTCTAACGGACAAAATTGCCTTATGCCCTTTTCACCCAAATCATATAGTCTTATGCCCCCATTCTCAAACTAATTAGGAAAATGCCCCTCTTTTGAAACTTGACTTTCTCAAAATCGAGTTAAGCCCTATAATAACGTTTTTAAAAACCTATAGTGGCGTTTTGTAACTTGATATCCATGAAATTGAGTTATAGGCAATTTTATTGCATATAACTCGATTTCATGGATATCAAATTACAAAACGTCACTATAGGTTCTTAAAACGTCACTATAGGGCTCAAGGATTTTTTTATTTATTTATTTTTTAAACTTGATTTTGAGAAAATCGAGTTACAAAAAAAGAGCATTTCCTTAATTAGTTTGGGAAGAGGGGCATAAGGCTATATAATTTGGGTGAAAAGGGCATAAGGCCATTTTGTCCCCTCTTCTAACATTTAACTTTTATTTTCATTTTTTAAACCTCTTTAATCTAATGGCTGATATTAAAAGTAACCTTTCTAACTTTTGATCATAACTATTAAAAAGGAATCGCATGGTGCAATAGCCCTAGCTATTGGGTTATTGCATTTGATTTCAATCCAAGATGTATCAGATCATCACATAGTAAACTTGTTGCCATGAAGTTGAAGAATATTCTTCTTCGTGGTGGAAGAATCTAAAGAAATGAACTCATGAAGTTGAATGTCGAACTGATTCTTGGGAAAAGACGGGGAAATAGTCTAAAAAAGAGTTTTTGCTGGACAATTACTGACGAGATATACTCTCCTTAGGTTCAGCATTTTCTAGCAAAAAGATATGAAAAGAACAAAACAACACTCCCTCCCAAACCCAACACCCCCCCCCCCCCCCCTCGAGGTTTGTGTGGACAAATCAAACTCTTCCTCTTAAGTTTGTATAAATGAGTAGATATCCTTTTTTTTTTTTAATGAAATATTCTATTAGGGAAGTAACCGTGTGAAAGAGTGTATACTTTTCTATTGCATTTATTAGAACTTCAAGAGAAAGTGTCTTTTTTTGAAACATTAGGAGAGTGAGTGTCATTCCTTGAAACTTCCGGAGTAATCTAAAAAAAACAACAAAAACAAAAAACAAACAGAAAAAAACAATAGACATAGTTATAGCAAGAATCTATCAATACTCAATATTATGTTATACTACCAAAAAAAAAAAAAAATTGTTCCATGTTCTCTTAGCTATATCAATACCCAATCTTACAGTTAAAATCCACTTACATTTTTTAAAAATTATTCTTATAATTGAAATTAGTGAATCAATTGGGGGAAAATTGTAAATGAAATTATATATACATTTTTCAATCCTAAAATTCAAGCATTTTTTAGAATAATGTTTCTATCTAAACTAGATTGCAAAGAAACTCTTCAAACTCATCATATATCTTTTTATTGGATGTTGATTATGAAAATCTAACCGTTAGATTGCATGTTTTTTATGCTCTTAACATGTTTGTCAAATTTCTTTTAAATTGGATATTATATACTATTTGATCAATAGACTTATTTTTTTATGTATAATTTTATACTATAAAAACTTGAAATTTAAACATTTGATTAATATCATTGTAATTGTCTTTGATTTTTTAGAAATTTGTGCAAGCATGAAGAATATAATAAGAACATGAAATCCAATGATTAGCTTTTCAAAATTCACACTCAATAAAAATATATAGAAGAAGTTTGAAGGATTTCCCTCCCTAGTTTGAGAGAAACCTTTTTTTTAATCCGCTGCCCTTGGTGCATTAAGGACCTAGAGGAATTAATAGTCTATGGACAGCATGATTAAGGGCTTGGAGAAATTAGTAGTTTGTGGACGGCATGGCAAGTGTTGTGGACGGCATGGCAACACTGAAGATTGTTGACACCTTCATATGGAATCACCACTTGAACTTAGAAAACGTTGACTACAAAAAATTCATTTCTTTATTTATTTTAGTGTAAATGATTGGGTAGCATACCAGAGGTCTATTTTGATTTGAAGGTGATGCATTATTTTGCTATTTGGATTCGGTCATATGTGTGTGTTTTGCAAGTGCAACTAGGCTCTTTTTTTTTTTGACTTACTCCTTCACTCAATGTCACATTATCCGTCCTGACCACAAATTGCCTCCACATTCTCAAGTAGTGCACTATTGCTAGCATCTTCTTCTCCTGGAACACGCCTTTCGGCTAATTTTGAGATGCCCCTATGGCCTAATTAAATTCTTAAGAGTTCAAATATAACTTTTAAGACTCAAACTCTAAACTTTAATTACATAATTATATGTTTTTTGAAATATGGGTCTGCCTACGCATACAAAGTAAGATAAATAATATTACATACACAAGCTCATCTCTAAACATCAAGATATTAATGAACTGCATGGCTATTTTGTTTTTGGTAAAACATGATAGGGCAATAGGCTTCATGATAAGGTTTGGTTATTATTTGATTATATGTGTAAAACTTGTCTTGTTAAAACAAGATTTTGATTTGTTTTTGTTTTTGTTTATTTTTGTTTTTTGGGAAGAGTGTTAAAACAAGTTGATTCATTTATAGACAAACTCCATATATAATCTATTTTGAGTTGAACGCGTCTAACTCCTTTCCATGTGCACGGAATAATTATATTGCACAGAAAACTTTGAATGTGGTCTCCACATGGAATGCTAGCAAACAAGTCTACCACTATAAAAGCAAAACGTGTGGGGTACCGCCGTACTGGTGGCCGTGGAAAATCTCACTCCGGCCGTTCTTCGTTTCACATTAGTCCACGTGTTAAAAAAAACACTATATATATATATATATATATATATTCCTCACGAGACGTATTAACTAAAAATGGATAAGAGCCAAATTTTTTTAAAAATTTATTTTCTTTTAAGAGAAGGACAAAAATAATAAGAAAATGTGTAAAAGTTATAAGAGTGGTGTGAATTAGTCTATTTCTAAAAAGAGTCATATAATTCAGCCAGTTATTAAATTACAAAAAAAAGAAAGAAAAAGTGGTGGGCTATTTTTTTTAATTAATTTTTTGGGATAATTTTTGGCGGTGGACTAATTAAATTACACTATATCCTTCAATTAATTTATTTTACATTAATTTTGTGTGAATGTGTCTGTTTTTGGGGAAAAAAAAAAATTAAGGCGTAACACTTTTATTAACAAAAGACGAAACATGACTAGATCACAGATAAGCCCACGGTATTTTTCATTCCGTTTTCAGTATCTGTTTGGATCACTTTTTGATTCTTTGCAACAGCGGAATATATGCTAGTCTCACAAAGTTATTCATTTATAATGGGTTCAATGAATCCTAGACTTTCTGTTTTTTTATTATTATTATTTTTAAAGGAAGATAAATAAGCTAACTGAGTATAAATTCTACGTAATATATAGTGATAAGGGAAAAAATTGTAGTAATAGTATTTGTCCTTGAAAATGTATAAAGTAACACCCCAATTAAACCCGTCGGGATCCATTGGAGGCGACAACATTAAGAAAATCACGTAGCGTGCCTCAGAGTTGACGGGATGATCTTAGGAAAAGGGTATGGGTGGCTGACGGTGAGAAAGCTGAAGGGATCAAGTAGAGCTGACGACCCTGACAAAGCTTAGCTTGATCTCCACATTTGTATATATAAGGAAATACCTTGCGCTTCACATTTAGTGCTGATCAAAATGACTCCTACAAGGAAAGAATTCCGCAATATATGCTTTGCAAGGATTCCTATAAGGAAAAGACTTTTACAGCAAGGAAAAGATGTCAACCCTCTACTACTATAAAAGCCTCAATACCCTCATTAACTAAGGTACACATAATTTACCCGCTATGACACTCTAGAGTTGTGAGAAATTCTAACTTAACTTTCGGAGGGTATTTGGCCGGCACCACACCGGTGCTCTCTGCAAAGTCTTTTCTTTTGTATTGTGCAGGTGTTGTTTTGAGCCCGTGAGGACCGTGTAACTTACTGTTGATTTTTCGGCATCATCATATAGTATTTAAAATTTAAGTTTGTGAAATAATTGAGTTGGTAATAGAAAACTAAGGAATATATATTTGGATGTAATTAGATTGTATTTTGTAGTATTGACAGCCATATCCAACAAAGCTCATTTATTAGTTTTAATTGTTTTTGGAGAGTAATTATACTTTCATAAACATGTAGTTTTTTTTGTTTTTTATTTTTATTTTTTTTATTATGGGTATCAAATTTGAAGTTTTTCTTTTTTTGTTGACTTTTTCCCCTATTGGAACACAACTTTTGTATAAAAAAATCACTCTTCGTTGGTTTAAAGTTTTGACTAAATTACTATTGGATATTTTGAATCTTCCGGGAAAAACTCTAATGAAAATGACCATTCAATTATTGTCCAGTAATTAAATAACGATAGCTTTACACACACACATGAGCTTAAATAAACAAGAAGATCTGAGTCTACTATCCTAATTGAATTCCATTTTGAAATGAATCTAATTCATATTCTGAATTATATGTTATAAATCTAAATGTACATCGAATATTAGATTATTTAAAATTTTATATAAAATAATGCTTTATACATTATTAGATTCAAGAAATAAAAAAATCTTAAATGTGAAAGGATATTATCCATTTCAAATGAAATGGAGAGGGTTGTATTCTCTTGGCTCCACTTAATTAAAAAATGCAATAAAAATGTTTATAGTATAAATTATACACATATTTATTGCATTTTTTTTTTATAAAACAAATAGTATTTTTCATTCCAAAGGTTTGACTCGGTGCACACGAAAAATGTCATGCAGGGAGATCTGCTCTTGTATAAAACTATAAATACACGAGAAGTCTAGTGCATTAACCTCACAACAAGCTAGAAAGCCTTCTCCTTTTTCTGCTTCTTTATATCATTGTCATGGCTCCCTTATTCTCTGTCCCAATTGTTCTCACTACCATGATTAAGTCCTGCCTGCTATTTTCACTTCTTGTGGGTATGGTTTCTGCTCAGTTATCCTCAACTTTCTATGCAAAATCATGCCCTAATGCCCTTTCCACCATTAAATCTGCTATAGACTCTGCAATATCAAGTGAGGCACGAATGGGAGCATCCTTGATTCGCCTGCACTTTCATGACTGCTTTGTTAATGCAAGTCACCTTTAACTCTTTTTTTTTTGTGTGTGTGTGTGTGTGTTTTTTGCCCCTTGTCCATTATCTTATCTACAAGTACCAATGTTTGTTTGTTTTGCGCATATGTTTTGGGTTTGTATTTTAAAAGGTAGTGTAACATGTTATGATTAAAGCAACATTACTTTTAGTTAGATCATTATAGACATCAATTTTATTATATACCAATCATAATAAATTACATCAATTGTTGTGATAAAAATTGTAAAAATAAAAAAGTTATATTGTTGAATTTATTTATATTTTAATGCATGTAGAAGATGTGTCATAGTAATATTTAGATTAAACAGTATTTTAACATTCAAATCTGCTATTTGGCAGTATGAATTTAATTACATGTTTTTGCTGTTATAGGTTCAAGAACAAAGTAAATCCAACGTACATAGATTGATGATTAAAGTGGATTAGCATAGCTTGCAAAACAATATTTTGAATCAATTTTATACTTTCTTACTATAAACAAATCTGTCTGATTAATACTATTTTTGAGGAAAATAATACTCTTCATTTGAAATGAATCTATTTCAGTCATCTAAAAATGCTTTTCTTCTTTTTTAAGTATGAGAGACATTTGGGCCCTTTGCTACAATTTCACTATTATTATTATTATTATTATTATTATTATTATTATTATTTGTCTCAAGTACCTTAATGGGTTGGCACATAATTGGCCCATTGGATGTCTTTTTTTATAATTTGGGAATCCAAATCCATTAACTCTATTTATTCCTGAACTCTCGTGAATACTGATGGGTAGGTTTTCTAGAACCTCCCTTTTGTCTATTCACATCGAAACTTATCCTTATTCTACCCAAAAAAAAAAAAAAAGTCTGTTTATTTTTGCTTGTCTGGGCTTTTATAATATTATTATATTTGATTTATTTTTCTTATTTGTTTTATACAGATTTTTGAAATATTTGTAGTATATTAATATTATTTACAAGTCTTTTTCCTCTTTGTTGAGCCATATCAATTTAATTTATTTTGCTTATTTTTTATATATTAAAGGCCCATATATAATATAGTTTCATGAACCATATAATAAAGTCATTCAAATGTTATAAGAAACGTAAATTATAAAATATTAAATTTCATGGAAATGGGAGAATGATTCTAATTGAATATATAAGAAACTAAACTATATATTGTGTTAATGGAATATGAACCTCTCATTTTGTGGAAAAAATAACATGTTTATATAACATTTTGTAACAGGGATGTGATGCATCTGTACTCTTGGACAAAACAGCAACTGAACCAGGAGAGAAAAATGTTGGTCCAAATCCTTCACTAAGGGGATATGAAGTAATCGACACTATCAAATCTCAATTGGAGAATTTGTGCCCCGGTGTTGTATCTTGTGCAGATATCTTAGCCGTTGCTGCAAGAGATTCAGCTGTTGCTGTAAGAAAGAACTCAAACTTTTACATCACTTATTATTTTTAACCCGTAATATTAGGTGATCTAGTGAGTAGCTTATTTTCTTGAGTTTATTTGATTTAAAAAATAAACCAGAGAAAGTATAATGTTACATAGAAAAAGTAAAGTTTTAAAATACGGTATATAAATCAAATCAAATAAACTAAATAAGTTAAAAATAAGTTGTGGCTATAGACCAGAGTTAGTTTATTATTAAAACCTTGTTCTTTTGATGTCATTTTAATCACATTATTGGTTTTAATTCAGCTGAGTGCACCTAATTGGTCTTGGACTGTTGATTTGGGAAGAAGAGACTCTGCCACAGCAAGTTCTGCTGCTGTTACTGGCAACATCCCGCTTCCAACATTAGATCTTAGTGGCCTTATTAGCGCCTTCTCAAAAAAAGGTTTCACTGCCAAAGAAATGGTAGCTTTATCAGGTGGGTTCAAATCTTAGTAACTCTAATTGTAGTGTTTAAAGTCTCCTACAATGAATTCTAGCTTAACTCAATTAGTAAAGTTTCGAGTGTTTTACTTCAAAGGACGGAACCAAAACTTTTTGTTTGGGGTCAAGACTAAACAATCATAAGTCACTAATCATTGCACTAGTGAATTTTCCAATATCAATTCAAGATTTGCTTCTTCAATTGTCAAAGATAAAAGATAAATTTGTTTGTCTTGACTTGTGTATTAGATTTTTTTATATTAGATTAGGGGTACCACATATTTGACAAGAAGATTTACGTTATAATATTAATCTAGCACTAGTTGTGTTTGTCATACAAATCCTACCTATACCTAGTTGGGGGAGCTCTAATAAAAAAAGCCTTGGGGTCTGATATTTTACCTATTATTAAAAAAAAAAAAATCAACATATTTGGGGCCCCTACTATTAATGTAGTTCCACTCCTATATGACAAAGTGTGATTGATAGAGAATAAATTTGAGTATATAACATATGATTTTTATCTTCTCGTCAATTGAGGAACTTAAGTTTAAATCCTACAAACAAGAGAAAAAAAAAAAAAAAAAAAATTAATGTTTGAAATTGATGGTAAACAGTAATTTTTGTATAGTAGATGCTATTTCAAATTATATGATACCTTACAAAAAATGCCTCGTATGAAATGACACCCACATTATTCTTATACTTTTTCTAGGAATTCACTCTGTCGGCCAAGCAAGTTGCAGAAACTTCCGAACCAGGATTTACAATGAAACCAACATAGATTCCTCATATGCAACTTCATTGAAATCAGTTTGTCCAAGCACTGGCGGTGACAACAATCTTGCCCCTCTAGATGTAACTACTCCAACAAACTTTGACAATGCTTACTACATGAATTTGATAAACAAAAAGGGTCTCTTACACTCGGATCAGCAACTCTTTAGCGGAGGTTCCACTGATTCCATAGTTACCACTTATAGCAACAATGTGGGAAACCTCATAACAGACTTTGCCAATGCAATGGTGAAGATGGGAAGACTCAGTCCACTCACGGGCACAAGCGGCCAAATAAGGAAAAATTGCAGGAAAGCCAACTGAGTAATTAAGGCACTAGAATATGCTGTTTTTGTGTCCATTTTAATTGCTCTTTCACTTTTTTGTGGTTGAAAAAATAAGGGCATTAATGCTCGTTTGAATTAGTTTTCTAGTGTCAATTTTGAGTACAAGTTCAAAGAAATATTGGTATATGTATGACAAGAATTGTCCATCATGAACTGTGTATTCTCGGACATTGGCTCAACCGGAGTAATTAAACTAGATTGAAATGTTGTTGTGCGACTTGTGTTGAATTGTAATTTTATATTGATCACCACGTGAACAAGTGACGAGTATCAATTTGTGCTGACAGATGGTATATTTTCATATCTTTTTTTTTTTTTTTTTTTTTTTTTCTAATCCAATAGTTGGGATTAGGAAATTTGAACTCTAAACATCTTTATTGAAAAAATCAAGAGATGTTAGTTGATCTATTTATATCATTGTGAATTCATATAGTTTTCTTTTAATAAAAAAAGTAGCGAGTACTCCTTATAAAACCTTCTCATTAGGGATAAAATATAATCAGCCAATTCACCACCATGAGAGACACTAAACATGATCCCACCCTTTCACATGAGTTTGCCCCAATATAGAGGCAAATCAAGGTTGCAATCTCTCGCATGCGTTAAGGATCTAGTGGTATTTTTAGTTTGTGGACAACATGTTAACACATTTGAGGTGGTTGACGCCTTTGATAAGAAAATCTATTTGCACAATCTAGAGGGAAAGGGAACACAGATATGAAACAACTGACTATCCAGCTTTTAGATTTTTCTTTGGCCCAATTAAATAAGAGGCCAAATATAACTTTTGAAAAAAAAAAAAAAAAAAATGGATGTGGAGGACATGGCTCCCCTTCATCAACATATGGATCTGCCTTTGCATACAACGTAAAATAAAAAATATTACAAACTCAAGCTCATCTCTAAACATCAAGATTAATGAACATGAATGGATATTTGTTTTTGGTAAAAGATGTTAGGGAAATATGCTTCATCAATTATTCAATTATTTATTTAAAATTTGATTTTACATATTATAAAAATGTCATTTTGATTATATAGGTTAAACACATCGTGTCAAAACAAGTTATAAATTAACTTCAAAATCTCTTTTTAGCTGAACACATACGTCTTGTTCTTTTCTATGTGCATGGAACAATTATTACACTAATTAATCTTGATTTGACAAATGCACAGTACTGCGCACTCATATTTGAATCATTAGAATAACGTAGAAAAACGTTGCTTTCTATTAGGCGCATCAAACTTTGGATGTGTTCTAGATTGCATGCAAGCAAACAAAATCTACCACCCTATAAAGTAAACGTGTAGGGTCGATCACTTGGTGACTGTAGAATTTCTCCGTCTTATGCACTGCCATGCATGTATGTCCTTTTCACATTAGTCAGTGTAAAATACCAGATATTCCTTAAATAAGAGACATATTAACTATTAACTATATACGAATAAGAGTAAAAGTTAAAAGGAAAATTCTTATTTTACATTCTTATTTTACATTGTACTAACAACGTAATTTTTTTTATAATGTATAGACATTTGTGTGTCTAGCTACTATGTAAAATTTATATTACTAGTATAATGTAAACGTATAATTACTTTTAGTTAAAAAAAAAATAAAAAAAAATAAAAAAAAGAAAGAAAGAAGAGGGAAAAACGAAAAAAGAAAAGGCATAAAGGTTACATACGCAATGGTAGTGGACTAATTAAATAACACTATCCTTCAATCTGTTTATTTTACATTAGTTGTGTTTGTGTTAGCGCGTATGTGTTTGTGTTTTTGTCAAATAAATTAATATTATCGAAAAGAACAACCGTGACTAGGAGTTGGAGATATTACAAACAGATAAGCTAGAAACATGACTAGGAGATATTAGATAAGCCCAAGATACCATTCATATCGTTTTTAATGTTTATTAGATCCACTTTCGATCGTTTGACTTCTAAAAAAAAAAAACTTTCGATCCTTTGCAGTAGAATATACTAGTTAGGGGTGTCCAACCCACTTGACCAATCTGCCAAAACCAACTCCATCCAACCCGTTGTCATCCGATTTGATTGCTTCAGCGGTCAAACACAGGTTCGGAACTTCAAAAACTCAACACCAGTAGGTCGGTTGCAAGTCTCCTAATCCAAAACTTGTGAAACCTGACCCGACCAAAATACATCAATTCCAACAATTTCTCAAACTTTTCGATGACTTTTCCAACTAGATACAATAGATTTTGACGACTAACACAGTTAGATCCAGCAAAAATACACCAAATCCGGTAGAAAATTATCAAACTTGACAAGTTCTCCGCACAAATTGGCAAAAATCTCTCCCAGATCCGACGAGATCTTTGCCAAATCTCACTGGATCTTAGACAAATTTGGCAAGATCTTGCCAGATCTAAAGAGATGTTGGCATCTTGTTGCTTTTCGGTTTCACCCAAAACCGACCACCACCCAACAAAAACCCAAATTGGCCAAACTGATACTGGTCAGCTGCAGGTTTGGAAGTTCCCTAGCCAATCTAATCAGGTCGGTTGTGGGTTGGGCACAAACCCGAACCAACCTATGGACAACCTTAATACTAGCTAGTCATCCAAATTAATTCATTCATAATGGGTTAAATGAATACTAGATTTTCTTTTTTTTTTCTTCTTTAAAAAAGAAAAAGAAAAAAAAAGAAAAAAGAAAAGAAAAGGAAGATAAAGAAGTTAACTAAGTATATATAAGTGGGCAAAGCTTGTCCAGTTCCATTGTACATTGGACCTGTTATGATAGTATTTTATGTCATTATTTCAATGGATCTAGTGCATTGAACCCAAGCCTAACTCTATATTAGTCTACAAAATATTTAGCTTATAAGTTTGTATAAATTTTGTAGAGTAATTCTACGGTACCCCCTCAAAAAAGGGGGGGAGGGGTACGGTACCTACTAGTAGGTAACCTGTTACACCAGGTTACTTTATTTTCACATTTGACGGTTCTATCTTCACATTGTGTAGTTCCAACATCACATGTCACAGTTCTTTTCTCACATTTGGTGGTTTCCTTACTTTTTTCTCACACTTAATGGTTCCATCCTCACATTGTGCAGTTCCAACATCACATGTGACAGTTCTTTTCTCACATTTGGGTGGTTCCTTTACTGTTTTCTCACACTTGATGGTTCCATCTCCACATTTTGCAGTTCTAACATCACATGTGACAGTTTTTTTCTCACATTTGGTGGTTTCCTTACTTTTTTCTCACATTTGACGGTTCTATCCTCACATTGTGCAGTTCCAACATCACATGTGACAGTTTTTTCTCACATTTGGTGGTTCCCTTACTTTTTTCTTACATTTGACGGTTCTATCCTCACAGTGTACAATTCCAACATCACATGTGACAGTTCTTTTCTCACATTTTTTTTTCTCACATTTGACCGTTCCATCCTCACATTGTACAATTCCAATATCATATGTGTCAATTCTTTTGTCAAATTTGGTGGTTCTTTTCTAAATCACCAGAATTCTAATAGATCATACAAGAAAACCTTTAACTTCTTTTTAATTTCACAATTACTTTTAAATTTTCCATCATTACTTTCTCCTAAACCAAACAGCTTAAAGAAAATCATTTTAGAGAGAGAGAGAAAAAAGTGAACCTTGAGAATGTATTTGTAACAATGGGATTTCCTGAGGTCCTTGGAGATGTGGCAAAGGTCGAAGATGGAAATTTGATTGCCTTCCCAAAATATAATGATCGGTGATCTATCAAAATCGAACCTCGTTTATGTTCACATTCACGGGTGACACGTGAGCTAGGGACGGTGTCATCGGCGAAGGCGTAACCAGCAGCAACATCATCTTTGGATTGAATCTTATTGCTACTATTATTGGAAGCCTCTCCATCTTGATGAGCTTGAGGCTGATGGTGGGGCTGTTCATACTGAGAGAGATTGTTCATACTCACGCTTTTCCTCAAAAAGTCCACCACAACTCTCACCCCAAACAGCATGATCTCTCCGTTTCCACACGTGTCTGACTTCATCTCCATCTTTGAGAGAGAAAACCTTTCACTTTGCTATACCTTTTTTTTTTTTTTTAGATTTATATTTTGTATTATCAATTAAGGATGGTTTTTTTTAGTGTAATAAAAAGGAAGAAAAAATATTTAATCCAATGTTGATTATTTAATTCACATCAGAAAAAAAAAATTATAAAAAAAAATATTGTATGCTATAGTCATAATTATTTAATCTAACAAATTAATCATAGACCAATGTTGCAAGTCCATTTTTAAATAAGAGTAAATTTGTTTATTTAAATCGTTTCCTCTCCTTTCCATTCTAATCTATATATTAATAAAAGCTGAAGCGTAGCGTTTAATGCTGCTGCTCTCACGTTGCGCCACATCAATTGCCACGTCATTTTCTTTTCTTTTTTAAAATATAATTTGTCCTACAATTTTAGAATGGTTTTTATAATTTTCAACCCTATAAATGCAGCACACTACTTATTTATTTACTTCCACTATCACCCTATAATAAATCCAACTCACTACTTATTTATTTACTTCCACTATTACCCTATAATAAATCTGTATAATTAATCCAGCTCACCTCTTATTTATTTAGTTCCACTATTAAGCCCAACCCAAATCATTTTCAATTCAATTTTAGGGTTTTGTGTGAGCCTTTATAGCTTAAAGAAAGAAAAAAAATTGAAAAAAAATAAAATAAAATAAAACGTTGAAGCCTTTCAAGATTTAGGGTTTTTTATTTTTTTATTTTTTTTATTCCAATTTTCTTAGAATTTTTTTTAACATTTATTTTTTTAATATTTACACTTCTCCAACCTTTCTCTCTCCCTTACCATTTCATCTCCCCACTACTTCTTCAATCTTTCTCCCTCCCTTACTTTTTCATCTCCCCACTACCCTCTACATTAATATCATTCTTCCTCTTTTTCTTCATCTTCCTTTATTTTGTCTCTTCTTATTCATATCCTCTTACTATAAATTTGTCACTGTCTTTTCTATTCTATGCATAGTTTTCCCTCACAAAAAAAAGGTCCCCTCTCTCTCTCCCTCTCTCTCTCTCTCTCTCTCTCTCTAAATTTATTGGTGGATTTTTATTTTTATTTTTCTTGCATCTCTACTTTAGGTTAATAATTTTTTATATTCTTTAAAACTCTATCTTGGGTTAATACGATTTAGTTTTGTTTTTTAAACTGTTGTTGTTGTTTTTTGTTTATTCTCTTTGATTGTTAAATTTTATCCTATTGTGCTCTAAAGAATTAAATATAACATATAAAAATATAATATTATTCTATTACATAGCATGATTTGGATTATTAGGTATTTATTCTGTTACATAGCATGATTTTTTATAGTGCTCAATTTAGATGTTAAACTATGAGACTTTACTAATTTTTGTTTATTTTCTAATCCTTTGTGGTGGACATAGTACTCTTAATATTTGTATTAGAAGTACTCTATAATGCAATTTATTTAAAGAAAAGCAAATGTTAGCCAAACGAAAATAATCAGATAAGTGACAAATTTTAACTTTTGCAATTTTATTTTTATTATTATTATTTTATAACAATGCATGTATAGAAATTTAATTCTTAGATTTTGCTAATAATTGTTTATTTGATAATATGTTTTGGGCAGCCGAAATTATAATTTTTACAAAGAAAATAACCTTAGTAGATTATCAAAAACAAAATTTTATCCTAATATTGGTTCAATTAATCATTGTTAAATTTTATTAACTTTTTTTAGTTTACATTTTTTTGGTTTTTTGGATTGTTCCTATATTACATTTATAATTGTTCTTATAATAAATAAAAATATAATTACGAAATATATTACTCGTTATTAGATTTGTTTAAATTGTAATTTTTTTTAAAATAAAACCACTATAAAAATAATTATCACGCACAACGCGTGGGTTCGCGGCTAGTTTTTAAAACATCCAAATAAGAGGAAGACCTATTTACTCCCTTTACTCTTACTAATTTTAAAAACATCCAAACGAGCTTTGAAATTGTTAATAGGTGCCTTAGGCTGCATCACCTTGTTCTTGCCCCATTAATTATCGTCCTATATCTACAAGAAACATGCTACACGTATAATTTTTGGCCTTAGATTTAAGCTCTCGTTTCCTTCTTTTTGGGGTAGGAGGTAGTGCACTTAAATTGTGTTGCCCCAATTGCTTAATTGATGTTTTCGTATCTGACATGTCTTATACAGGCTTGCAATTTGATTCCCTAACTTGCAATTTGAGTCATTCAATTATAGGCTTCAAGGTTCACACATGTAGGAATTGCACATTCATTTTCAGTCTGGATTTTCATAATGAGATCAGCTAGAATGACCACAAACTTCAGTTGCGCAGAAGTGGAAGGGCACTGATGTACGTATAGAACTTTTTTAAGCTCTGCGGAGGAAGGAAGTGGGCCCTTAATGTGCATTGTTAAATATTAGCATTGATACACCATGTTGAATATGCTAGTATAGATGCAGAAACGAAAGCATAAAGTATAAAATATAGTAACACACGAGGGTTACGTGGTTCAGCCTAACGGCCTACATCCACGGAGGAAACCCTAAAGGGTTACATTAATAATATATTAGAGTGTAGTACAAATCCTGTGTTATAATGAATCATAACATGTGTATATATAGTAGACTAAACCCTAAACTAATAGACTTCTAGTACAAGTAGGAGACTTGACTTGCACACAAAGTAGAATTAGGCTTGGGCCTATACTAATGGGCTAATATATCTCTAACACCCCCTCTCAAACTCAAGATGGAAATTTGATGAAATCTTGAGATTTGATAAAGTTGAGAAGATCCCTTGAATGAAGTTTGGCTCTATGACGGTAATTTGAGGAAGGCAATGGTCTTGCAGTGTTGATGCAACTTCTAACGGTGGCTTGACTATACCGGAGAGTTTTGACGGCAGCAGTAGGAAGCCAAATAAGATGAACGCAGCGAAGAAAACACCGAGGAAGACAAAGATTGCTCTTAAATATACCGCAAAGACAAAAAACCATGGCCACAGGAAGGTGACTCTGATACCATGTTAAATATTAGCATTGATACACCATGTTGAATATGCTAGTATAGATGCGGAAACGAAAGCATAAAGTATAAAATATAGTAACATACGAGGGTTACGTGGTTCAGCCTAACGGCTTACATCCACGGAGGAAATCCTAAAGGGTTACATTAATAATATATTAGAGTGTAGTACAAATCCTGTGTTATAATGAATCATAACATGTGTATATATAGTAGACTAAACCCTAGACTAATAGACTTCTAGTACAAGTAGGAGACTTGACTTGCACACAAAGTAGAATTAGGCTTGAGCCTATACTAATGGGCTAATATATCTCTAACATGCATTAACATCTCCATTCCTTTCATGCATTTGCAAATTTCCAAGAAACAAGCAGCAGCAAAAACAATTCAACTTGTTATAGAATCATCACAAATACTGATGATTTTTCCAAGAATAATATTTCATTTATGAAGAGCTAACAATTTTATGACTTAAATCTAGGAGCAGCATAAATTCAAATTGCCGTTAATACTTTTTAAAAAAAAACAAAATGGAACCACCTCATAAAGTCTGGTACAAACAAAAATCATTCCAGTATCAACCTTTGGCAGCCAGCCAGGTAAACACGTAACTAATGTAGAGCAAATTTCAAAATAGCCTTAATTTCACATTGGGGCTTAGGTGCCGACCTGAACCTAGCAGCTGGCCGATTAGATTAGTCACCTGGCAAAACACAAAACAGCTTGCTTTTATTTCCATTACATGATGGTAATCACACGCAAATCATAATTCATAGGTGACGAAATACCAATTCCATACACTAAATTACCACAAAACAAAATAGAACTAGCAAGCAACCCACACTATTCAAATACTGATGTCACAGAAAATCACATGACTATAAGGTTAGGCCTTTCTAAAGCAACACCAAGGCTGCAAGACTTATACAGATATTTCTAAGCTAATGGCATGGTGCACAGACTTATTAGTATAACATACGTATTGATAAACTAAATAAAATAATGTGAAGGAAGCATGGAAGTAATGGATGATATAAAATTAAACTTAAGCCAGAAACATGATTGAGAGAATCCAATCAAACATCAAGACAACAAAATTCAAAGAAAGGCCAAGGGGAAAAATGAAATTTCTGGTGTGGAGGGGTTGAAGGTAAGAAGAAACTGAAATATTGTCTTTTTTGTAAAAAAATCCAGTTCAAAAGAATACGACAATAGATGAGAGTCAATCCACATTTAAAACATCTGCATTGCTCCTTATACAGGATATCTATGAGTAGCTTGAAAATATTTACAAACTTATCAAGCAAATTATAACATGGATATGACTTTATATCAATCAAATTATAACAAGAGACAAGAGAGTAATATAATAATGAGAAATTTAATCTACCCCCTAAAAAAAAAAAGTACATTAATCAAAAGTTTATACTGTGAGAAGTACTGTGTAAACCATATGTGAATATGATTGTCAACTTACATGCCAATATTTTGATATGCAGCGATCGATGCAACTATTTTCACCCATATTTAGTTCAGACTCCTTGTACCTGAAATAATAAATGATAATATGACCAATTTGATACATTTTCTTTACACAAGGATGTCAAATGAGGACTTTCTGCAATTAATTAATATAGAGAAAAAATTACAGAACTTTGTAAAAAAAATTAACTGGATTCTTCAAAGGTGAATTCAAAATCAAATTAGAAAAGTTCATGCAAATTGCAGGGAAGAAATTAACACAAAGTTTTGTACCTTTTCTCAATGTACTTATTAAAACATGTGTGTGTAAGCCTGATTCAAAAACAGAAAAAGGAAGCAGGTTAACCTCTATAAATATTTATCATGAATGGAAAATCATAAACAATGCAATTTTATTCAAAATATATATCACTATGAGACATCCTCAACCATAGCAGTCCAATTCCCAATCTAATCTAGCAAGTGAAAGCATTGATAAATGTGCTTATTATAGGGTAGTTTCTTTTTTGGTGGTAATTATGCACTCATCCTTTTTATAAGTGAGACCACACCTTAAAATGACATTGACCTAAATTCACAAAGTAATATTTCCAATCATGATGGTTAGTCGTTTATTCGGTATCATCTTGATTCAAAGTACCTCACCTCACCTAGGAAAAACCAAAGCTAAAATAAACTCTCAACGAGAAATAATGTTAACCTGATTTTTCACAGCAACTGGACTAAAAAAGAAAAAAGAAAAATAGTTAGCTAATCCTAATTTGAAAGTAATCACTGGGCTGAACCTGAAACTATCTGTGCAGCGTCTGTTGTTGCTATTCAGAATTGGAGATGACCTTACCTTGTACTTTGTAATTGTTGTTCAGGTAAAGGTGTCAGAGTAGCTATATCTTTGTCAAACAAACAAGTGGGTTTTGGTTTTTGTCTCTTGCTACATTCTCTTTCTCTAGGTGCAGTGCTGCTCTACAACTTCTGCGGTAATGTACAAATGCTTTGGGAGCTAGGGGACCAACTATTTGTTACTCAAGTTGAGAGATCGCATTGTTACCGACTAATTCTCAATTGAATCCTTGCCTTTGGCACCAACTGGCTCTATGCAAAGCCACACTGCTAGAAAGTAGAAAGTAGAAACTAATGCTAAAAGAGGGACACAATTTTGATACATGAGATGATCTAATTAGGAAGGTTGTTTTTATTACAACTCCAATTTATGGTGAACTTCACCCAAATAAAATATTTACTCCTGAAACTCTAACCAAACTCACCAGGCTTCTTTCAAAATCTAAATTTTAGAGAAACCAACTCTAAAATTGGAAACCAACTCTAAAATATAGCACAAACCAACACTAAAATTGGTGTTCTTACTGCCAAGGTGGTTGAAACAAAAATAATAATCTCCTAATTCCATAGGTTCATAGTATCGTGTCCTCCCCACACTCCCAACCAAATCTAATCTTATCCCAACTTATGGATAAGGGTTCCCACGTCTCACTCAAGTTTCATATCTCGCATCCCAAACTCAAAAGTGTAAAGATTATTTGTTTTTTTGTTTTTTTTGTTTTTTTTTTTTGAGAAACCAGTCTGTGAGACAGACCGATGCTTTTATTAAAACATAAGAAAACTATGAACATCAAACAGAGCAAGGGGGATAATGTCCCCAGGTAAGTCTTCAACCCAAACCTGAAGTTCTAGCCCAACCCAAGATTTCTTTGCCAAAGCATTGGCAACCTTATTACAATTTCGTTTCACATGGCAATAGTGATCCAGGCAATGGTGGACTGTCAAGCCCTTCGGTGTAAAGATTAATTTGTCAAATATATAAGAACCGAAACTCAAACAAAACAATAATAGCACAAACCCACAAAGTTTAGAGAAATAATATAAACCCATATCAGCGTTAATCATATGTAAAGAGAGAACCTGAAGATTGTGGGTGGTTCCGCCGATTTAGAATGGTAGAAAAGAAGCGCCGCCGAGTTGTACAGGAAGAGTTGAAGCACCGCCAAGTTGGATTGGATATAAGTGCGCCGCCGATTTGAGGATGGATTGGAAGAGACGAAATTAGAGAGCGGCGCCGATGAGTTGGATTGGATGAGAAGAAGTGCTGCCGATTTGAGGTTGTGGGTGTGCGGTTGTCTTGTTCTTGTATGGTTTTAGCTATTTTGAGGGTTTTGTTCAGATCATGCGCTAATGCCCTTCCACCATTAAATCGGCTATAGAGTCTGTAGTGTCAAGTGAGGCACGTATGGGAGCATCCTTGCTCCGCCTTCACTTTCATGACTGCTTTGTTAATGCAAGTCATCTCTAACTTTCTTCTTCTTCTTTCTGCAATATCAATCTACAAATGTTTGCATGTTTTGTGTGTGTATAGTGGGTGTGTGCTTCTAAAAGTAGTATTAGGAATATAATATATTTGTCAACTTTTTTGCTTGTGACTTGTTATGAATAGGGCAATATTACTTTCATGATTTATCATGGAGATCACTTTTATCATACACCAATCACAATAAATCATTAAAAAAAATTTAAGAAAATTTTGTATCACTAAATTTATTTACATATTAATTCATGTAGAAGTTACATCATAGTAATATATAGATTATAGAGTATTCTAACCATCCAAATCAGGGATTTGGCAATATGAGTATAATTACCTGTTTGTGAGGATACTGAGGTACAACCGTTCAAGTACAAAGTGAATCTTGTGTACATAGATTGTTGATTGAAGTGGATTGGCATAGCTTACCCAACAATAAGTTATAAGGTCATTTGAACCCATGCTAAAGTCATTTACAGGCCCATAATATAGTTTCATGAGAACGTAAAGTATAAATTCCATGCAAATTGGAGAGTGTCTCTAGTTGATTATATAAGAAACTAAACTATATTGTGTTAATGGATCATTGAACTTTCATTTTGAATAACATTTTGTAACAGGGATGTGATGCATCCGTACTATTGGATGATACAACAACTGGCCAAGGAGAGAAAAATGTTGCTCCGAATGCTTCTCTATGGGGTTTTGAAGTGATAGACACTATCAAATCTCAGTTGGAGAATTTGTGCCTTGGTGTTGTGTCTTGTGCTGATATTTTAGCCATTGTTGTAAGAGATTCAATTGTTGCTGTAAGAAAGAGCTCAAACTTTTATATTACTTATTAATTTTAATCACAAGTTTATTTCCATGAGTTTATTTGGTTTTAAAAAATTAACCGGATAAAGTACAATGTTACATTAAAAAAATGCCAAGTTTAAAAAAAATTGTACATAAATCAAATATGCTTCATAATTAAAATGAAAATAAGTTGTGGCAACAACAAGCCAAAGCTTGTTTGACTTCATTATTGATGTTAACGTGTATAATGTTGTGGGCTTTAGGCTGAATTGCTAGATTACTTGAATAGTACACATTCTTGTACAACACTTTTACTTGTATTGTACACATATTTACTTGTACCACACACATATGCCTCATATATAAAGACACTCATATATATTCTTTCATTACGAAATACAATACTACAGATTTCAGTATTTCTAACATGGTGTCAGAGCCACTGCTCTAACCTTTTCTTAGAAGTCTTGTCTTTATTGGTGTTACTACATTCTCAACATCACTTCCGCCGTCACAACAATCGCCATAGCCTCTTGCCGTTGAACCTCTAACGTCTTCTAGCCATTGTCTTTGGGTTCTAGACCTACAGTCGTTGTCGTTGAGAAGTCTCACACTGTGTAGACGACTACACATGTCATCACTGCTATGAATATTGCTCCAGTTGTGTTTCTGCATGTATCACTGAGATCGTCTTGCGCTGATCTACAAGTTGGTGGAAACCTCGCAGCCATCGGAGACCGCAAGCGCCCTCACGCGTTGCCCAAAGTTTCTGTGTCAAGGCTCACTCGCCACAAGTGCCGTCATCAGTGCCATGTCAGCCCTAGCTTACGTCAGCATGCAGTCATCTGCTGATGTTAGCACCACGTCATCTCCGCTGACTGTTGATCGAACTATTGACTTTGACAGTTGACTGAGGCATTTTCATAAACACGTGGCATATTCCATTGATCAACATCCAAAATATGCATAGAAGTATACAAAGCACTATCCATGGCAAATAACACAAGGGGTCAAGGATCACACTTAGGTATTTAAATCACAATAAGTGTACCCGCTCTGATACCAATTGAATGTTCAAATAGTGTATAAAACACTTTGAATGTTTAGGCCCCTAAATTACAATTTACCAATTCAAGCTTATTATCAAAAAATGCATGTGCGAAATATGAACACAAGCTTAGAACAGAATTGATAAACAATCTAAAGCAAATAAAATCACATCCACTGCAGAAATTAAATGACAAAGATTAAGGGAAGAGAGATGCAAACACAAGGACAACATAGCGATGTGTTATCGAAGAGGAAACCGAAGCCCTCGGCGTAAAATCTCTCCGTCGTCTTTCAAGTGGTTAATAATCCACTAAAGAATGAAGTTGGGATATATGAATAGCAGAAGACCCTCCAAGCCTAATCTACCCAGTGTATCTAAGCCCTCCAAGCTTCTTGCTCCAACGAAGTTACGTCGAACCTTTATCTTCTTTAGCTTATCGGATTCCGCTATAACCCATAGCATCAACCAATATCAATTGGTCTCTTCCTAACTGCTTCTTAAGCACCAAATAGCCTTCTCACAGATATGGGTATTGTGAGAAAAGGTTTTGGCTAATGTACCTCTTAAGGATTTAACAATGGAGAAGGTGAGAGAGTAGAGGAATTTGGAGAATCAAAGGATGAAGATTATGGATGAGTCAATCTTATTTTTCTCTAGGGTTTCTCTCTCAAAATTCTCTCTGGAAGCTCTCTACATTTCGTGGGTATAAGGGGTATTTATACTTGTGTGAGAATGGAATGCGAAGAGTCAGTTTTTCAAAACAGAGTTAGGTGGCGACTTGACTGAGTCGCGAGTTCAAGTTGCAAGCTAACTGAATGACCAGTCTGGACTTTTTGTCCTATAGTGCTACAGCTGGCATGACGATTTAGCTTCTCTGCATGCTTCACTCGTGTGCATCCTCTGGCGGCTTGCCAGTCGCAAGCCACCTGTGAGATTCAGTCGCAAGTCCCTACTTCAATGCACAGTCTTGAACATTTCTTCACATTCTCTCACATACTTCCCTTACATATTTCCCACCTAAATACATGGTTTCTAAGTGCTGAATTACAAGCAAATTGACACGGAATAAAGCCAACAAAATGGTTGATTAAATTCAACCTTACAGTGCATTCCCCTTCAAAATTCAAAAGCTGCATTTTGAAACTTCACCAAACGCTTATATTATTTTTTTGGTTTCAAAAGGTGCTTTTTGCTAGACGAAAGTGCAAACAAACGGGCACTTGATCTCAATCCAGGATGTATCAGATCATCACATGGTAAAACTTGTTGCCATGAAGTTGAAGAATATTCTTCTTCGTGGTGGAAGAATCTAAAGAACAACGAACTCATGAAGGTGAAAGCCAAACTGTTACTTGGGAAAAGACGGGGAAATAGTTTAAGAAAGAGTTTTTGCTGGAGAATTACTGACGAGATATACTTTCCTTAGGTTCCATATTTTCAAGCAAAAAGATACGAAGAGCACAAAACAACACTCCCTCCCAAACCCAACCCCAACCGCCCTTTTGAGGTTTGTGTGGACAAATGAAACTCTTCCTTTTAAGTTTGTATAAATGAGTAGATATCTTATTTTTTATTTTTTATTTTTTTTAAATGAAATATTCTATTAGGGAAGTAATCGTGTGAAAGAGTATATACTTGTCTATTGCATTTATTAGAACTTCAAGAGAACGTGTCATTTTTTGAAACATTAGGAGAGTGAGTGTCACTCCATGAAACTTCTGGAGTAATCTAAAAAAACAACAAAAACAAAAACAAATAGAAAAAAAAAACAATAGACATAGTTATAGCAAGAATCTATTAATACTCAATATTATGTTATAACTACCCAAAAAAAAAAAAAAAAATTGTTCCATGTTCTCTTAGCTATATCAATACCCAATCATACAGTTAAAATCCACTTACATTTTGAAAAAATTATTCTTATAATTGAAATTAGTGAATCAATTGAGGGAAATTGTAAATGAAATTATATATACATTTTTCAATCCTAAAATTCAAGCATTTTTTAGAATAATGTTTCTCTCTAAACTAGACTGCAAAGAAACTCTTCAAACCCTTCAAACTCATCATATATCTTTTTATTGGATGTTGATTATGAAAATCTAACCATTAGATTGCATGTTTTTTATGCTCTTAATATGTTTGTCAAATTTCTTTTAAATTGGATGTTATTTATCATTTGATCAATAAACTTTTTTTTTTGTGCATAATTTTAGACCATAAAAACTTGAAATTTAAACATTTGATTAATGTCATAGCAATTATTTTTGATTTTTTAGAAATTTGTGCAAGCATGAAAGATATAATAAAAGCATGCAATCCAATGATTAGCTTTTCAAAATTCACACCCAATAAAAATATATAGGAAAAGTTTGAAGGATTTCTCTCCCTAGTTTGAGAGAAACCTTTTTTTTTTAATCCGCTGCCCTTGGTGCGTTAAGGACCTAGAGGAATTAGTAGTCTATGGACAGCATGTGTAGAGAATTTAACCGAAATCCCAACCTGTGAGAAAAAAAAAAATTAGAGAAAACCACACGCCTAAGAAAGCAATCAAATGCACAAAACAATATTTACATGATTTGGCAATTTGCCTACGTCCACGGGGTTACAGAGATTTCACTATTATCAGGGAAAAAGAAATACAAGGTGTGGCTTCATTTTTTTTTTTTTTCACCACAAAAACATGGCAACAATCCTATAAAACCCTAATCACCAAAGTCGGTTCTACAATGGGCTAAACGGGCCAAAAAAATTTTCCCAAGGGCGTTGTCCCCAGACCCCTAGGAGGCTTGTTCATGAGTGCTCCATGGACTAAGGCTCAGTAAATCTCCTATTAAAAACCACACAATATTATTCGGGTCGGGTTGGGTCGGGTCGTTGAATCGGATCAAACAAAACTAGGCTCCACAAAGCCCAACATCATGATTAAGGGCTTAGAGGAATTAGTAGTTTGTGGATGGCATGGCAAGTGTTGTGGGCTGCATGGCAACACTTGAAGATTGTTGACACCTTCATCTGGAATCACCACTTGAACTTAGAAAACGTTAACTACAAAAAATTCATTTCTTTATTTATTTTAGTGTAAATGATTGGGTAGCATACCAGAGGAATTAGTAGTCTATGGACAGCATGATTAAGGGCTTAGAGGAATTAGTAGTTTGTGGACGGCATGGCAAGTGTTGTGGACGGCATGGCAACACTTGAAGATTGTTGACCCCTTCATATGGAATCACCACTTGAACTTAGAAAACGTTAACTACAAAAAATTCATTTCTTTATTTATTTTAGTGTAAATGATTGGGTATCATACCAGATGTCTATTTTGATTTGAAGGTGATGCATTATTTTGCTATTTGGATTTGGTCGTACGTGTGTGTTTTGCAAGTGCAACTAGGCTTTTTTTTTTTTTTTCCTTACTCCTTCACTCATTGTCACATTATCCGTCCTGACCACAAATTGCCTCCACATTCTCAAGTAGTGCACTAATGCTAGCATCTTCTTCTCCTGGACCACGCCTTTCGGCTAATTTTGAGACGTCCCTATGGCCTAATTAAATTCTTAAGAGGCCAAATATAACTTTTAAGACCCAAACTCTTAACTCTAATTACATAATTATATGTTTTTTGAAATATGGGTCTGCCTACGCATACAAAGTAAGATAAATAATATTACAGACACAAGCTCATCTCTAAACATCAAGATATTAATGAACTGCATGGCTATTTTGTTTTTGGTAAAACATGATAGGGCAATAGGCTTCATGATAAGGTTTGGTTATTATTTGATTATATGGGTAAAACGTGTCTTGTCAAAACAAGATTTTGTTTTGTTTTTGTTTTTTTGTTTTTTTTTTTGGGAAGAGTGTTAAAATAATTTGATTCATTTATAGATAAACTCCATATATATAATCTATTTTGACTTGAACACGTCTAACTCCTTTCCATGTGCATGGAATACTTATATTGCACACTGCGCAACACGTATTTGAATCATTTTACAACGTAGAAAAAGAAAACTTTGAAACGCTAGCAAACAAGTCTACCACTATAAAAGCAAAGCGTGTGGGGTACGGCCGAACAGGTGGCCGTGGAAAATCTCACTCCGGCCGTTCTCTTCGTTTCACATTAGTCCAAGTGTTCAAATAAAATAAATAAGTAAATAAAAAAAGAACCATATATTCCTCACGAGACGTATTAACTAAAAATGGACAAGAGCCAATTTTTTTTAAGAGAAGGACAAAAATAATAAGAAAATGTGTAAAAGTTATAAGAGTGGTGTGAATTAGTCTATTTCCAAAAAGAGTTTTATAATTCAGTCAGTTATTAAATTACCAAAAAAAAAAAATAAAAAAGTGGTGTGCTATTTTTTTTTTAATTAATTTTTGGCGGTGGACTAATAAAATAACACTATATCCTTCAATTAGTTTATTTTACATTAATTTTGTGTGAATGTGTGCGTTTTTGGGGGAAAAAAAAAAATTAAGGCGTAATACTTTTATGGACACAGATTTCCTCCAAACCAGTTTGGAGGAAATCCTTCGTACAGGGGCAGCTGTCACTAACAGAAGGAGACACGACAGCTTGGGGTCTTTTTTTTTTTTTTTTTTAATGAAAACAGCTTGGGGTCATGTGCGTTAGGCGTGGAGCTGTTAACCATAACGGCATTATTTCTTCACTTCTCAAACACACACAAGCTCTTGCCGGTCAGAACCTCAAGTTGAGATGCCGGTTTGAGGAGCGAGAGAGAGAGGGGCTGTCCAGTTGGTCCGGTGAGACCGGCGGCTGCTGCACGTGGCTGCCGTAGATTCCACCTCACAAGAGCTCGCCGGTCTGAGCTTGCTGAGAAAACCAAGACAAAAATGGAGAAGATGAGAGAGAGGTTCAACGGCAAAAAATAGCACAAAAAGAGTTATAAGAGTGGTGTGAATTATAAAACTCTTTTTGGAAAATGTGTAAAAGTTATAAGGGTGGTGTGAATTAGTCTATTTCCAAAAAGAGTTTTATAATTCAGTCAGTTATTAAATTACCAAAAAAAAAAAAAAGTGGTGTGCTATTTTTTTTTTAATTATTTTGTTACAGTATTTTCAGTTTTCAGTAATAAGCGATATCCAAACACACTTTTAATTTTAATTATTTTTAGAGAGTAATTATACATTCATAAACAAGTATTTTTTTTTTTTAATTTTTATTATGGGTATCAAATTTGAAGGTTTTTTTTTTTTTTTTTTTTTTTTTTGACTTTTTCCCCTATTGAACACAACTTTTGTGTAAACAATCACTTTTCGTTGGTCTAAAGTTTGACTAAATTACTATTGGATATTTTAAATCTTTTGGAAAAAACTCCAATGAAAATGACCATTCAATTATTGTCCAGTAATTAAATAACGATAGCTTTACACACACACGTGAGCTTAAATAAACAAGAAGATCTTAATCTACTATCCTAATTGAATTTCATTTTGAAATGGATCCAATTCATATTCCGAATTATATGTTATAAATCTAAATGTATATCGAATATTAGATTATTTAAAATTTTATATAAAATAATGCTTTATACATTATTAGATTCAAGAAATAAAAAAATAAAATAAAAAATAAAATCTTAAATGGGAAAGGATATTATCCATTTCAAATGAAATGGAGAGGGTTGTATTCACTTGGCTCCACTTACTTAAAAAATGCAATAAAAATGTTTATAGTATAAATTATACACATATTTATTGCATTTAAAAATAAAAAATTTATTTTTCATTCCAAAGGTTTGACTCGGTGCGCCTGAAAAATGCCATGCAGGGAGATCTGCTCTTGTATAAAACTATAAATACACGAGAACTCTACTGCATTAACCACAAAACAAGCGAGAAAGCCTTATTCTAGTCATCCTTAATACTAGCTAGTCATCCAAATTAATTCATTCATAATGGGTTAGATGAATCCTAGATTTTTTTTTCTTCTTTAAAAAAAAAAATAGAAGAAGAAAAAGAAGGGAAGATAAAGAAGTTAATTAAGTATATATATATATATATATATATATATTTTTTTTTTTTTTTTTGAGAGAGTTTCAACCTATGACGTCCGCTCCTAATGATAGCTCATTATCATCAGATTAAAACACCAATCAGTTAACTAAGTATATATAAGTGGGCAAAGCTTGTCCAGTTCCATTGTACATTGGACCCATTATGATAGTATTTTATGTCATTATCTCAATAGGTCTAGTATATTGAACCCAAGCCTAACTCTATATTAGTCTACAAAATATTTAGCTTATAAGTTTGTATAAATTTTGTAATAATTAAGTTCGTAACTGAGTAATATTGACAGCTAGCGCATCCTTGACTAGCCATATACATCCAAAAAATAAAAAACTCATTAACATCAATGTACTGTAGTTTTCATTACGTGAATTGGTGTCAATTTTTAGAGAGAGAGAGTTGAAATCACTAGTCAATTGTTTAGTAAATAATATAGCCGCTTTACATGCACATTTGATTAAACAAAAAAATGACTTTTTCTTACATATTAGGATCATTTTTATTTGAAGTAGATTAATTTTATGGTCTTGATTAAATATCACAAACCTAAAGGTACATTTAATGTCACATCATTTAAAATTTAAATAATATGATACTCTGTACACCATTAGATTTAGGAAATAAAATTTTAAATTTGAAATAAATTTTCTCTATTTCAAGTGAAATGGAAAAGATTATGTTCCAACTCTACACGCTCTTTCTTTCTTTTTCTTTTTTTTTTTTTTTGTACCTAAGGTTGACTCGATGCACGTGAAAAATGTATGCCATTACCATGAAGCAGAGATCTTGTATAAATACATGAGAACTCTACTGCATTAACCACAAAACGAGCGAGAAAGCCTTATTCTTTATCTGCTTCTTTATATCATATCATTATCATGGCTCCCTATTACTCTATCCCATCAATTCTCACTACGATTAAGTTCTGCCTGTTATTCCCACTTCTTGTGGGATGGTCTCTGCTCAGTTGTCCTCTGATTTCTATGCAACCTCATGCCCTAATGCCCTTTCCACCATTAAATCGGCTGTAGAGTCTGCAGTGTCAAGTGAGGCCCGTATGGGAGCATCCCTGCTCCGCCTTCACTTTCATGACTGCTTTGTTAATGCAAGTCATCTCTAACTTCTTCTTTCTGCAATATCAATCTACAAATGTTTGCATGTTTTGTGTGTGTATAGTGGGTGTGTGATTCTAAAAGTAGCATTAATTAGGAATACAATATATTTGACAACTTTTTCGCTTGTGACTTGTTATGAATAGGGCAATATTACTTTCATGATTTATCATGAAGATCACTTTTATTATACACCAATCACAGTAAATCATTAAAAAAATTTTAAGAAAATTTTGTATCACTAAATTTATTTATATATTAATTCATGTAAAAGTTATATCATAGTAATATATAGATTATAGAGTATTCTAACCATCCAAATCAGGAATTTGGCAATATGAGTACAATTACCTGTTTGTGAGGATACTGAGGTACAACGTTCAAGTACAAAGTGAATCTTGTGTACATAGATTGATGATTGAAATGGATTGGCATAGCTTACCCAGCAAAAAGTTATAAGGTCATTTGAAGTTTTGAACCCGTGCTAAAGTAATTTACAGGCCCATAATATAGTTTCATGAGAACGTAAAGTATAAATTCCATGCAAATTGGAGAGTGTCTCTAGTTGATTATATAAGAAACAAAACTATATTGTGTTAATGGATTGTTGAACTTTCATTTTGAATAACATTTTGTAACAGGGATGTGATGCATCCGTACTATTGGATGATACAACAACTAGCCAAGGAGAGAAAAATGCTACTCCAAATGCTTCTCTAAGGGGTTTTGAAGTGATAGACACTATCAAATCTCAGTTGGAGAATTTGTGCCCCGGTGTTGTGTCTTGTGCTGATATTTTAGCCGTTGTTGCAAGAGATTCAGTTGTTGTTGTAAGAAAGAGCTCAAACTTTTATATTACTTATTAATTTTAACCACAAGTTTATTTACATGAGTTTTTTTGGTTTTAAAAATTAAACCGGATAAAGTACAATGTTACATTAAAAAAATGCCAAGTTTTAAAAAAATTGTACATAAATCAAATAAACTTCATTATTAAAACCTTATTCTTTTGATGTCATTTGCATCATATTGTTGGTTTTAATTCAGCTAAGTGCACCTATTTGGAGTTGGCCTGTTGATTTGGGCAGAAGAGACTCCACCACTGCAAGTTCTGCTGCCGCTAATTCCAACATCCCTAGTCCAACCTTAGATCTTAGTGGCCTTATCAACGCCTTCTCAAACAAAGGTTTCACTGCCAATGAAATGGTGGCTTTGTCAGGTAGGTTAAATTCTTAGTAACTCTAATTATATCCCACTAGTGGTGTTTAAAATCTCATATAATAGGTTCCAGTTAACTCGATTAGTCAAATCTTAAGCATTCAACTTTTCACGCTTTATATGGAAGAAAAAAAAAATTAGACATGTGACAAAGTGTAACTGATAAAGATCAAAGTTAAGTGTGGAACATAAAATTTTTATCTTGTCATCAATTAAGGAATCTATGGTCAAATCCTAAAAATATAAAATAAGAAACCAATTGATTTCTTGAGCTGATGGTAATCAAATAATAACGGATGCTATAGATTTCAAATTATATCGTCACTTAAAAGAAGCCTTGTATGAAATGACACCCACTATAATTTGTTCAGGATCTCACACAATTGGCCAAGCAACTTGCGGAAACTTTCGAACCAGGATTTACAATGAAACCAACATAGATTCCTCATACGCAACTTCGTTGAAGTCAAACTGTCCAAGCACTGGCGGTGACTCCAATCTTGCTCCTCTAGATGTAACTACCCCAACAACCTTTGACAATGCTTACTACACGAATTTGATAAACAAAAAGGGTCTCTTGCACTCGGATCAGCAACTCTTTAGCGGAGGTTCCACTGATTCCATAGTTACCAATTATAGCAACAACGTGGGAGCCCTCATAACAGACTTTGCCAACGCAATGGTGAAGATGGGAAGACTGAGTCCACTCACAGGCACAAGCGGCCAAATAAGGAAAAATTGCAGGAAAGCCAACTGAGTAATTGAGGCACTAGAATATGCTGTTTTAGTGTCCATTTTTATTGTTCTTCACTTTTTTTGTTGTTGAAAAAATAAAGACATTATTGCTCGTTTGAATTAGTTTTCTATTGTCAATTTTGAGCACAAGTTCAGAGACATATTGGCATTTGTATGACAAGAATTGTCCATCATGCATTGTATATATTCCCGAATCTTAGCTCAAGTGGAGTGATTAATTATATTGTAGTATTAAATTCAAATGTTGGTTCGAATTGTAATTCCTTATAGATCACCATGTGAACAAGTGACTGGGAGTATCAATTTGTGTTGACGGGTGGCATTCATATCAAATATACATATATATATATATATATATATATTTTTTGTTAATAATTTGATAGCTAGATATTTGCTGTGAACACTAAGATGCGCCACACTAAGATGTGCCAGCATTTCATTGCCTCCCCTCTAGAGTTAAAGAGAACTTTCTCCCCTTTTGTTGTTTGTTTGATTTTTTTTTTTTTTTTTTTTTTTTTTTTTTTTTTTTTTTTTATATGGACATTATTGTAGTTATGTTTTAGTGTTACCATGCTTGACCAAACATACTTTGTGGTAATGTTGCTATGGCAATTAGGATCTAGGCATGATAATGCTTGGATGTTCTTCTCTTATTCAGAAAATAATCATATGCTAGATCTTAAATTGTCCTCAATGTCATGCAAAACTATGTTTCTTCTTGCCAATCCTTCAATTCATTTATTTTACATTAGCTGTGTGTATATAAAATGGAGAGGATTGTATTCAGGGGCAGAGTCACGTTAACCATAGGTTCCCCCCTCCCCCCCCCCCAAAAACCTATATACATCTAAAAGCTGAAGCGTAGCATTTATTGTTACTGCACTCCAGTTAAGCTACATTAGCATCTATGTCATTATCTTTTTTCTTTCCAATTTTTCTATAATTGTTTTTAACGTTTACTTTTTTTTTTTTTAAATAATTACACTTTCTCCAACCTTTCTCATTCCCTTACTTTTTCATCTCCCTACTACCCTTAACCTTAATATCATTATTCATCTTTCCCTTCATCTTCCTTTATTTTGTCTCTTCATATTCACATCATTTTACTATAAATTTGTCATTCTCTCTTCCATTTTTTTGCATAATTTTCCCTCACAAAAGGTTCTCTCTCTCTCTCTCTCTCTCAATATTTTTTGGAGTATTTTTATTTTTATTTTTCCTACATCTCTACTTTAAGTTGATAAATTTTTGTGTTCGTTATAACTCTACTTTAGGTTGATGCGATTTAATTTTGTGTTTTAAGTTTTTTTTGTGCTCTTTGATTGTTAAATGTTATCCTATATTAAAGATAATATATATTATTCTGTTACATTACATGATTTAGGTAATTTGGTGTTTATTATTATAATTTTTTTTACATTTTTTTTCTTTTCATCTTATTTTATTCTATATTTAAACTCAGCCACATCCTCCATATAATTAAGTTATTTATATTTTCTTATTTTTTATTTTAAAAAATTAAACAAATAATATTTTATTTAAATTCAAATAAATAAAATTGTACTCATTTTTTTAACATTTACACTTTCTCCAACTTTTCTCCTTCCCTTTACATTTTCATCTCCCCATTACCCACTATCTTAATATCACTCTTCATCATTCCCTTTATCTTCCTTATTATTTTACTCATTTTGTTTCTTCTTATTATCATCCTTTTAGTATAAATTTGATATTCTCTCTTTTATTATATGCATAATTTTTCCTCACAAAAAAATTTAGTTTGATGCGATCTATTGTGTTTTAAGTTTTTTTTTTCCCCACTTTAATTGTTAAATTTTATCATATTGCATTATAAAGAATTAAAGATAATAAGTAAGAATGTAGTATAATTATATTACATAGCATGATTTGGATAATTTGGAGATAATTAATTTGGTGTTTATTGTTATATGTTTTATTTTTACTTTTTTTTTTCTTCTCATATTATTTAATTCAACATATTGCATTATAAAAAATGATAAAACTAATTAGCTACTATCATTATGGAGTAGTAGTTTATGATTTTACGTATATAAAGAAATGAAATATATAGAGTTTATATTTATATATGTAAACATTCACATTAAGTAAATAATATATATATATATATATATATAAAGAGGTTTAAGAAAAAATATATGTATGGTTTTTATTAACTTAAAAGATAATGAAAAACTAACCGTTAATAAATAATAATTAAAACAATAATATTATTATACGTAACGCACGAGTCTGCGACTAATTTTTTTTAATACCTCTCTAATAGTAGGTAAGAATAAGTCTTTCTACCATTTATTTAAGAGCTAGCTCCCTCCAACAGAAAAGCTTGGCCCCCGTCCAGTGTGTCAGCCATAGAAGTTCCCTCACCCTAACTCGCTCTTCACTTTTGTGTCTTTGACTCTTTTTCCATTCCTCTTTGAAGTACGTAAGCCATGTGCCAATATAATTTTATATAATTATTTTTTAGCTAAGACCATATCTCATAAATTTTCAAGGACCTACGTTATACTAGTGTTGTAGTGTGAGAATTATAGAGACTGTGTGGGTAAAGTAACAGCGGTAACTAGTGCTAAGGAAGGCCTTTCATTATTTGTTTTCTGTAGCTCTGGTTGCTAACGTTCCTATTACTTTGTCCCAATAATTTTTATTTTAACTTGTTCTACAGAATTAAACAAAAAAAACTTTGTGTTGAATTTAATTGTTCTTAAAAATGACAACAATGTTTGTATTTTATTGGTCATGGTAAACCGGTGTTGAATATAATTAGAGGACCTAATGTACTATATTTAATGTACTGTACTTAAGTTTTGCTCTAATAAAGGAAGACATATTGAAAGCTCGATTATGTGTTAAAACACAAGAGCTGTTTAGACCCCCAAATTAAAAGTTACAGCTCAGTTGATTTTACTCTAATTTAAACTAAGTGCGGAATAGAGTAAATGCGAGCGAACAAACCATAAAACTACTCTAAGCCATATTCATCAAAACACAGTAGTGAAATGAAAGCTAAAAGAGTAGGAAAGAAAAATGCAAACACAAGATAACATGCTGATATGTTATCGAAGAGGAAACCGAAGTACTCGGCGTAAAACCCTTTCGCCGCCCTCCAAGCAGTAAATCGATCCACTAGACAATAAGTTGGGATACACAAATAGCAAGAGACCCTCCAAGCCTAATCTTCCCAATGCACCTAAGCCCTCCAAGCTCCTACTCCAACAAGGCTTCTCAGAACTGTGTCTTATCTAACTTTTCGGATCCCGTAATACAGCTGATTGCATCTGCTAAAGTTTGGCTTCTTTCAATACTTCCCAGCAATGCCAAAACCTCACTTGACAGTCAGAATGGGTGTGGTAAGTGTTTGCGCTATCAACCTTTCAAGGATTTGGAAATGGAGGGATAGGAGTTGAGGAAAACCACAATGGATGGTGTAGAGAATGGTGGGTATCACAATCTCTCACTCTCAAGGATAGTGGCTAGGGTTTTCTCTCTGAAAGCAGTCCTCTCAGAATGTAGGTAATGTGGGTATATATAGTGTGTGTAGAGACCTAGTATATCAGATATGACAAATTGGCAAAACAGAATGTTTCATGGGTATCTTGCAGGAAGGCCTTACCCGCGAGACACTCGTGAAAACCAATTGTCATCATCTGTCATGACTCTTCGCATTCCAATCATATGCAAGGCACATGCTTCACATCGCGGGAAGGCTTCTCGCAAGCTACCCGTGAAAACTTTTTGCTTTTCACTTTGCCTGGAGTCTTCACACTCTCTCTCACACACAACCCCTACAAAGAAATCTCACATAATATAGGCTACATAAGATTGAACAAAATTACAATCAAATTTGGCACGGAAAAAAAAAAGTCAATACAAAATAGTTGTAAATCACAACTTTACAGTTTACACCCATATATATAAACACACACAAGTTATTACTTCAGAAAGACACGCATGTATGTATGTATGTATGTTGTACTTTGGATTTTCATGAATTGTAAATCAATATGAGACTTTCACCTCGGCCCCCATACAAAAATTCCTAGCTTTGCCCTGATTGTATTCACTATCAATCTACAATCATAAAATTTCAATATTGGTTGCAGGTCATTCAAACTAGGCCCCCCAAAAAAAAACTATTATATGTTCAAATCAAACCAGCAAAGATCCAACGAACAAATCCCACACCACCCAACCATTACGCAAAGTAAACTTCCCTAACAATTCGTGGTTGTATTTGCCCACACCAAGACACACATACCATTGAGAATTGGGACCTAATAGTTTACAAGACATGGGCCACAATCTATGAGAATAGACATAATCCTTGAATATGGAACCTTCAAAAGTTTTAAAAGCTTAGTACCGCTGGGCTTGGCCTCAAATTGAATAAAATACGTTATTCCACTACTAGGCATCAATTGGATCTTCAAAAGTCTCACAAATTCAAAATTTGTACCCTACACCAATTGTTCAAAATCAAAGAATTAAGAAAGAGTTATAAAGCATATATAGATGAATATTAAGAAGAAGAAGAAGAAGAAATAAACCTTAATTTCATTGTAGCGCTTTAACAACGTCTATCCATGGCGAGAAAATTCATTTCGTTCTTGCTCAAAAAGCTTAGAAACAAGGAAATTTAATTGAAAACCTTCTTCTTCTTCTTTTTTTCTTTTTGGTTGATAAAAGACATAAAACTTTATTCAGAAATAAAAGCAACATATACATTATGAAGAAGAGCTTGCTCTAGAAAACAAGGACTCTCTTCAATCCAAACAGAGAAATTATCAATGCCAAAGCATGACTAGCTAAAAGATGACAAACACTAACTCACACAATGTAGCACATACCTCTGTCTTGGGGATCCATTTTGGACCTTTGAAATATTTGAATGGGAGGTTGGGGGGGGGGGGGGGGGTAGGTGCAGGGGGTTGAGTGCATGAGAGGTTTGTTTGAGGAGAAGGGGTGTGGGACACAATCTATATTGGGATCAGATTTTGCTTTTGTTTTTTGATGGATATCAGGATCAGATATGCCTTTGCCTTCTTCTTCTTCAAATTGATGAGTGAATTCATCGAAGTTTGGAAAACTTATGTCCTCATAGTCCACATCTGCCATGATTCGATATTTGAAACCAAGAGAGAGAGAGAGAGAGAGATGTAGCAAAATATGGAAGCAAAAAAAAAAAAAAAAAAAAAAAAAAACACAAAACAAAAGGGAAACTGACCAAAAAAATTACAAAGGAAGTAACATACAAGCCCTACCTCTATCACCTATGTACAGATTTATCACTCCTTGTGTCAAGTTTTGGCACAGAGCACATGTACACATTATTTGTATTCATTCACACAAATGCATGTTTTGGACACAAATCTCAAACACACAGCTCACACAATGCACAATACAATAGAAAGATGCACCCAAGTACACATAACATACAGACTCAAGCCGCATCAACATGTCCAAACCCAAGGCAAGGGCAAAACACAATAAGACTGGCACACACACCAACACATGAATAAACCCATTTCAAAATAAACCCTAAAACAAAACCCAAATTTTCAAACCATAGCAAGCAACCAAGTGAAAATTCAATCCACAAAGGAGGAGAATAGAGAAATAAAATAGCAAATAGAAGTGGTTTTGATCAACAATCAAAGCCCTAATTAGAGAACATCAAACAAGAAGAATAAAAACATGGGCAAAAAGAATTCGCGGTACATAACCAAAGCAATCACAAGGAAACCATTTGAATAAATAAGCTAGAGAGAGAGACAATGAGAAATATACCTGTTGTTGTAGCCTTCTAGATCATGATGCTACTTGCATTACACCCAGAATGGCAAGAACGTGGAAGCATTATCTAATCTCTTTCAAGACATGGAAGCATTTGGCAAGTTGAAAATGATATTTAAATTTTCATTTGGCATTTTTAATTTGATGAAAACAATACATGACCTTGATTAGTCAATTAAGGATCCATAACCAACCCTAAAATTTTGAGACTAAGATATAAATTTTTATCTTAGGAATGAATTTGCACAATCAAGTTTCATGGAAATTAGAATGGAAGAAAGGCGTGCTCTTGGATGTCAAACCCCCCTACCACTCTTATGTATTTTTATTACATGCATTGGATTGGGATCTCAATTTGTTTTCATAATGCTAAAAGTTGGGACCATAAACCCATATGACCTCTTGTAAAACCTCAATTTGTGGCATTGGACGTAGGTAGTGGATTGGTGTTACCTTCTTCTGTTAGGTTCTAGGATTTTAGGAACTAATGTATTAGAACTTTAATTTATATATGTTGGCAAACCATGATCAAAACATTTAATCTAGGTTTATACTTGCTCAAAGTTTGGTTTAATGTAAGTTTGGAATCTAGTAATTGCAGGAAATTACTATTCAATTTCTGCGAGACTCGATCAATTGAAAATTAGACTCAATTAATCGAGAATCGTGGATCAGCAAGTTTTTGCAGAATTCTCAAACCAGCCCAAGCCCATATGATGTTAAGGGTTAAGTGTTTCATTTTAAGTATAAAATTAAAAACCCTAGCTATTTTTTAAATGGTCTTTGTTGAGTTGTGTGTTGAATCTTTTGTGAGATCTGAGAGGTGTTTACCTTCAAAGACACACATAGAGCTATCAAGATTAAGATTTACATCAAGAACTTGATGGTTGTTTCAATTGCTGCGTAAAAAATTTTCAAGAAGATCTAAAACCTTTGAGTGGAGTCTTAAGTCACAAGTAGGAGAATTTGTGGTTGCTGAAAATCAGGAAAGAAGTAGTCTGTGGATTCGAAGTTGTCACGTGGTCATGATAGTAAGTTTTCTACACGAGGTAGTAATAGGATGTTAGTGGTCTAAGTCTTAATATACAAACTTCAATTCTTTCATAGTGGGTCTGTTTTTACCTTAAGGATAGCTAGGTTAAATCCTCCATAGATTTTTTACCAGTTTGGTTTTCCTGGATCATCAGATCTGTGTGTTCTTTACTTTCCGCATTATATTTGTTTAACCTAGATTTAATTAAAAACTTGTTAATCAACTTGGCTTAATATTAGGTTAAACATATTGTGTTAAGGGGTCTAAAATCTTAACATCTTCAGAATATTTTATAGAAACATCTCTTCTTCTTTTTTTTTTTTTTTAAGATTTTAACTTGTGTTGTTTGTTAGGTAGGATACAAAGTCACAACACCAGCTCGTCGGAATATTCGGAAGGTGAGTCAAATTTGTTTGCACCAACCATTGTACATCATTATCTATTCTACGAGGATAATGACGAGGGTACACATCTTAGTGCATACAATAGTACACATGCCAATGTGACAAGCACGCATTTCAGTGTACAAATATGTGCAATTGGGTGTGTGAAATAAACAGTCATTCTACAATCACCTACAATTTTTCATGTCACATTTCTAGGTGCGGGGTTATAGTTTTAACATTAATTCAGGAGCCATTGAATCACTGGAGCTTGATTCATTCGGAAACTCATTATTCTGTCAAGTTTTGTAGGTGCACTGAAAAGGCAAATGCCAAATATTTGAGTGCAGACTACAAGCAAATTACTTTTTACCATTTTGAAAGACTCTGTGGCCTGTGCTTGCATGCTTTGTAGTTAATTATCTGGTTCGATGTGTCTTATATCGACAATATACCTTTGTTCAAAAAAAGGTGTTCTTTGTGAAATTTAAATGCAATTTGCTTGTAATTTCAGGTTAGTACCTAGCTATGTGCTCTTTGTGGAGGATCAAGGATGTACTGGAAGTTATACCTGATGCAGTTGTTATGTATGAAGCTGCAGCCTCATGCATATGGAGAATTAAGGCATTTTTCCATGCATAATGAAACCACCTATCTTGCTCTTGCTCTCTGGTATGCTTTATTTTTAATCAAATACATGCATGCATATATATATGCACAAGTAAAGAGGAATGCATGGAAGCACAAAAAATTGACATCTTGCCTATGCTTTTGTATGATTATAACAGCTTATATGGCAAGCATACAATAGATGCATGGAGTTGTCCATTAATTTTCTTACCAATAACTGGATATAAATGTATTTTTCCTTTTGTCATTAGGTAGTTCAATGAGGATCATATCTTATTTTTGTTAGTTGCTTGAGAGATACATGAAGTGAACTTTTCCAGCCTTACATCAAAGAGAACATTTTGACACTAACCTGATCAGACATTATGAGCTAAATGGGATTTAAGGTCTCCCATGGAGCTCTCCCAAGTTAAAGAAGCTAATGTTGACAAATATTTGATCACCTCTAGTCAAATTATCGCTCTTTTTTTTTCTTAAATTAAAAATCCACCAAAGTACTAATCCCTCTATTTCCTGGTAGCAGGGTTTTTTGCGCACCCAAAATGTGACTTTTGTAGATGAGCATGGAGAATATCCTGACTTTGAAAGACCTTCTAGATCTGAACAGGGTCAGAGCATAAGAAGATGTTATGGTAGCCAGAGATTCAAACCAAGGAATAGGGGAACCGAGGATGATTACTTGTGATTTTTAGGGTCTACCTGCTGGCTCCCGTGTAGACACATGTACATTCTCGTTGCTGTCTTTCCTCAATTGTCATGCCATTCATTTTCACCCTTCTGTTTGGATAGCTTAAAGTGCTTTCACATTTATTTGTTGGAAGCTTGTGGACATTTGACAGTCCTGAGTTTACAATGTTTTGCTGGATTCATTTGGTTAGCTAATATAGCATTCATATAATACAATAGCAATGTGATAAACGAGATCGATTGGGTTCTTTGGCTTGTTGAATAGGAAATGATATTTTTTTTTACTTTTTTCTTTTTTATCTGAAAACTAGTAGATATTTCATTAAATAGGGCAACAGCACAATGAAGATACGTCACACTGAACTTGAGTAGTAGATATTTCATTTTGTTGAATTAGTATTCATACTTGACTCTTTGCATTATACTCTATGACAACAAAACAGAGAAAATAATGATCTATTTATCTTGGGAAAAATATACAAAGGATCCTATACGTGCATTGTACAAAAACTTAACCCTCAAGATATATATGCCCGCCCCCCGCCCCCAATTCTACCCTTTTTTTTTTAATTTCTTGAGAGTTTTTGTTCAGAAATTAGATAATTCCAAGTGTCTTTGCTCAATATTTTATCCGCATTGCATTTCATACATGTTGATTTTGTTTCCTCCATATTAACAGAAATATTGCCTCTTTCATGATGCCAAAGGTTTTCAAAACAAAGATTTTTATTTAGTCAACTTAATTGTGGATAATGATATTTAATGGAAACGCTTTTTGAAGTTGTTATATATGAATGACTAATATCTCAAATAATCTCTGTTTTGGCTTTCTGTTTTACAATCAGAGAGTAACTATTCATCAAGACCACTAGCTCTTCCATTGACAAACCCTGGCCATCATTAAGCTCAAGACCCTCAACTCCTACTTTTAGGCCTCAAATTCCAGCAAACTTGAATTTCCCCCCTCTTTTAATGAAAACTAGACAAGTCTATTGCAGATGACGTCTATATTGCTCACCCTGTTTTCTATTTATGTGTTGCTCAACCATATGTCACTTGGTTCAAGGGTGTTTCATCTTGTACTAAATCAAATGCTCATCAAGCAAATGACTAGAATAAAATAGAAGGTTTAGTATCAGCAAAGTTATTATATTCCATCTCTCTCTCTCTCTCTCTCGATCTTGACATGTAACATAAAATTTCTAGTAGCATTTGTCGATTTAATTTTATACAATAGCAAATTTGGTTCCCTTTTTCTTTGCTCTCTTGTTCTTTATGTAAGACCGGTGTTGGCATTTGGGATATGATGAGTTCCCATTTAAGGTGGGAAACAATATGAAGGAAGGAGTTTTAGAGATTTGAATGTGTGACATGGCTTGATTTGCAATTGCCAACCATTTACCATTATCTACAGATGGGTTAGGAATTGAATGTGGGATGCTAGTTGTTGACCAAGAAAAAGTGTTTGTTTTTAGACCCCTTAAAATACAACCAAATTAACCTAGTTATTCAGCCAAGTTATTACTGTAACACCCGCCTCACTTTAATTTAATTTTAATTGCTTCTAGAGTGAAATTGATGAATTATTTAATTTATTTTGAAGGTGATATTATTTTATATTATGATATCTACAAAGGAAATAAATAAAAGAAGATGTAATGTGAGAGTTATTTTGTGGATTATTCATATTTAACTTTTAGTCTCCTTATTAGTTAAGGAAAAGGATAAGAGATTTCCTATTTGGATTAGGAGTTTAAGTGTTATTGGAATTCTTTAGAGTTTTAGCCTATCTAAACAACCTTAATATGAGTTTTAGTGGGAATTAAAGTCTTGAAAGCTTATTTAAGTTCTAGTAGGTTTTATTTTCAGCCCTAGTGGAAACAGTTTTAACGTATAAAGCTGAAAGGTAAAATAGTGTTTAATTTGTAAACGTAGAGAGAGAGAGACTGCAGAAATTACAAGAAACTTTCTGCATCCGTGTGTTCAGGTATGCCTCTCTCACAAAGATCTATGGGTTAATCTATAAATCTAGTGTAGTATATTAGTCTTGCATGATACAGGTTACTAGGTCCTACAGGTAGAAAAAACTTTGTAAACTTATAACATCCTTTCTATGTCTTACGGGTAGTAATCTTATTGGATGCCATATAAATGTAATTTGGGATAATATTGATCTATATGCATAAAATTATTTGGAAGCCAACTCGTACTGGGAGAATTAAATAATATAGATCTACATATTCGGCTCATTAGAATTGTTTACTAGGTATTGATTTTGGAGTACTTGATAAAGCAATTGAGTACTAGATTAGCTATAGTTTCAGAATAAGTAGTGAGATATGAATTTTAAGAGTGAAATTTATATTTCGTTGCTGCCTTAGTTTATCCATTCTTATTGAGTCGTCTTGTGCTTATTTAGGTTCTAGTTGATATTGTTTCAGACAGTTGAGGTGAAGCTTGGTTTAACGACTAGAGGTAAGTGGACTTCAGATCATGATGTCTCTCAAGACGTATATATTCATATATATTTTTGGTAAAAATAAATATGTATGTATGTATATATATATGTATATATATATATACATAATTGCAAAAGTAAAGTTTCCAAAAACTTATACCATTGTCCATGCTTTATACACATACTTGAATTTTATTATTTCTTGTATATTACTTTGAAACTATATAAGTTAAGAATGACTCAAAACTATATTTTTGAGAAAGTATTTGTTAGATGATATATGATTAATATTGGCAATATTATAATAAAGAAAGAATGTTTTCAAACGGTCAACTAGACAATCTGCAACCTTTGCCAACACAGGGTTAAGTGTTGGTCTTCGGCCGAAGTAGTGTTATTGTGGTATGGTGCAGTGTTATCATTTGCTCTTTAGAGCTAGTGTTGCCTCTTTGAGGTTAGTGTTATTGTTCCCCATGAGAATCACCCATCGAGTGTTTAGCAGCTTATATCTTTGTCTGGCTAATGTTTAATGTTTTCCATATCAAACTACTGTTATATTGTTATTGATCTTTATAAGTGGAAAAATTGTTTATCGTTATAATATATTGTTTCTACCTATTTAGTGTAATTTTTACTAACTAAAGTGGTTATTATTTTATTTAATGATTTCAGCGTTATAGTTAAATGTTTTATTCTTGACAGATTTACAAAGTATATTATATTACGGTTAAAACTATTTGTAAATGTTTTGTAAAGCTTATATTTTATCAATGATACTAATGTTTTGTTTTGAAAGACATCCTCATGTTATGTAGTCTCTTATTGGGCTTCTAGCTCACCCCCCCTTTCTCCACCCTTTCAAATTAGAGCAATGGAATATCTTTTGGTGGTAGATCATTGGAGATATAGATTGAAGACTTCTTTTGGAGCAATGTTAGTTGATGGACTTTTTTAGTATATTTTCTTAGGATAGTGAGTTTGGCATTTGTGGAACTCTTTGAGATTGTATTTGGAGACTTTATTGTTAAAGTTTTTGTTTTATGGATTTCGTAGGAAAGATTTTGATTATTTGAAGTTTATTTGTGGATATTTAATTATGCTCTGTTCCATTATATTATGGTTGATTATATTTAAGACAGGTTATGCATCTAAATCCTTGGTATGGGTTTGGGGTGTTACAATTACTTAGTACAAATTCCAGATCTAGGTTAACAAAATCATATAATCATATCAATGTAAAGTGCGGAATATAAAGAACACAAGGATATGATGACCCAGGAAACCAAATTGGTAAAAACCTAAGGAGGATTTAATCTAGCTATCCTCAAGGTAAAACCAAATCCATTATGAAAGAATCGAAATTTATACAATAGCGACTTAGACCACTAATATCCTATTGCTACCTCATATAGAAAACTTACTAACACGGCCATGTGCAAGCTCTGAGACCACGGACTCCTTTCTTGAATTCCTAGCAAGTACAAGCACTCCCGCTTGTGTATCTTTAAGCTCTTATTGTAGCAACTTAAACGATCATCAAGCTCTCAATGAAATCTCCTTCTTGATAATCCTAAGCATGTGTGAAGGCAACCTCCTCTCAGATCTCACAGGAGATTCACATACACAGCAAGCAAAGCAACTTCAAAAACGTGGCTAGGGTTTCCCTTTTATACTTAGGGTAAAACATAAAACCCTACACATCATATGGGCTTAGGGCTGAGTTGGAAATTCTGTAGAAAAAAATTCTACCCGACTTTTGATCAAATGAGTCTAATTCTCGATCGATCAAGCCAGTCAGAATTGCACACTTAATTCTGCAATTAACTCGATTCCAACTTTACATAAAAGACCTATACTTTGAGAATTCTAAACAAGATCAACATTTGTTTTGATCATGGTTTTCCAACAATATAAAATAGAGTTCTAATACATTAGTTCCTAATTACTTAGAACCTAACAAAAAGAGTTAAAAACAAAATGCTGAGATGGTTTTTTTATTTTATTTTATTTTATTTTTATTTTTTAGGAGGCTAGCAGCCTCTGTTTTAGTGGATTTGGATTGCCTTATTCATGCTTACTTGACTTTCTCATGTGCTAATTGGGCTCCACTTTTGTTCACTTGCCATTTATTTTTTCTATTATGTTTATTTCTTATGCATGCTGACTCTTAAGCTGCAATGCAACCAGTTTGGTATGATTGTATAGAATGTTTCAAGTATTCTTGTATTGGTGATTTATATAGAGGCAAGTTCCTACCAATGTCAGAAACAAGTAATTATTACTCCAGTACCAATGGGCATCTATGTGACCAAGACCATTGCACCCTTCGAACGTCCCTGAAACTTCATACTTTTTGTTAGGTTCTAAAAGTTTAGAAAAATTGGCAAATCGTGAACATAAACTTGTCTAGATATAGATCTTAGAGTTTATAGGTATTATTAGACAATGTTTAAGGTGATTCAAGTCAAGATTCAAGAACAAACAAACTGCAGGAAGAAGATTTCATAATCTGCCTAGTTCGATCGATCGAAAGACAGGCTCGACCGATCGAAAGTTGTATCTATAGAATTTTAATTAAACCCAAGCAGCAATTCAAACCCATTAAGGATTAAGGTTTCAGATCTACTTCTCCCAGTATATAAAGGAAACCCTAAGCACGTTTTTTAAAAGACTTTTTAGAGAGAGAAGAGTATGCCTCTTTTGTATTTAGGTTTTTGTACCTAAAAAGCTCTCTTATATTTTTCTATCGGTGTTATTACTTGGAGAATCTCAAGATCTGGTATTGTAGAAGTTGTTGCCTTCTCTAGTCATTAAAGGTGCTGATGATCTAAACCTTCAAGGATGGTCTTGGAGTCACAAACAGGAGAGTTTGTGTTGCTAAACTTTTGAGTGGAATCTCAAAGTCACAAATGTGGATGTTTGTTTTTTGCAAAATCCAAGAAAGAAGGAGTCCGTGATCTCGGAGCTTGCACATAGTCGTGTCAGTAAGTTTGTATTGGTGGGTAGCAATAGGATGTTAGTGGTCTAACATCATTGCATTTCTTTTGACTCTTTTGTATTTTATTCCTTCCTTTTAAGGGGAATTGGAGAAACCATTGGAAATTTATTGCGTTTGTGGGCCACCATAAAAGGCATAAACTACAAACAACATAGACAAAATTAATTAACAAATGTATGATGTATCGTGGGTCATAAGGTCGAGAGACTGTATCAAGTGTTACCCTTCCTAACTTCTAGTCAAACTTCATAGGCCCATTTTTTCTAAGCAGGCTAGAATAGTGGGCCAGGAATGAATCGCAGTTGGGCTACCTTGGAAGCCCATTAGATTTATAGTCCTAGTTCAACTTATTTTATTTTTAAAAAATAAAGGCGAAACTACACTATTGGTCTTTCAAGTTTACTCTATGAGCATAATTAGTCCCTTAAGTTTCAAGTGAGTGCAATTGGCCCCTCAAGTGTTCGTAATGAGCGATACAAGTTCTTCTATTAACTTTCGTTAATGGTATTGCTTACGTAGTTAATGGAATAATGACCTATTATTTTTTTAAATGACGTGACATTTTTTTATTAAAAAAATTACAAAAGGGAATTTACACATAAGTAACAAACTAACGAGTTCCAAATTCTAATTCTAATCCTAACCCAGTTCTAAATCAAAAATCCATTTACAAACCCGTGAGAGAGAGAAGAGGAGGAGTAACTGAACAGACTTGGACTTAGAATCACACAATAACCGTGCGAAATGAACTTAGTTTCTTTTTTTCTTTATAGCAAAATATTTTTTGCATTTGCATTAAAACCCTCTATTCTACCTCCAAGATTAGCAGCACCAATTAATTAAATAACTTGCCTCTAATTGCATTTTACTTTTACTACTTGTAGGAGTAGGATGATGATGAACACGACTTGAAGGAAAAAAAAAAAAAAAAAACTATCTGCCTCTAATAATACTAAATTCATCTCCCCTCTTTCAAACTCCACTCAACTTAACTAAAAAACTTAATAAAATATAAAAACAAAATACATCCCCATATCTCAATTAAGTGTCCGTTTGGAATTTACTTATTTTTCTGAAACTGAAAACCTTTTGTTGAAAGTACTGTAAATAAAGGTAAAAGTTAGTTGAAATAGTATAGTAAGACCCATAAATAGTAGGAAAAATAAACTGAATAATAAAATAAGTTGGCAAAAATAATTCATGCCAAATGCACACTAAACTTCTCGATGATAATTAAAATAAGAATATAAAAACTGAAAGAGTTTCTTAGTTATATAATCAGGCGCACATGGATTCAACTACACTTAAAAAAAAAAAAAAAAAAAATAGAAAATTTATAGAACTACCCCTACAACAAACAAACAAATATTTAGGAAAGCTCCTACTCTTATAATCACTTCCTTCCCCTCTCCTAGTTGTAGCCTTCTTTGCTAGCGATTTCATTCTCTTTGTCTTTACACTATTAGCAGCCGATGCCTTCTTAGTTTGCACTACCCAATTTCCATTGAAGACTAGAGAAATTTTGGTTAAAATGGAAACTGGGCATTGTATTTTGTTTTGTGCTAGAGGAGGAAGGAGGCCATCATGGCAATGGCTGTTGCTTGAGGCAGAAGTCCTCCATCTACAAAAGAGGAAGGCAGCATCATGGCAGCTAGGGCATCAATCACTCCCTCCCATGGGTTTGTAAATGGAGTTTTGATTTAGAACCTGGTTAGGATTATGAATTGAAGTTAAAACAGGTTAGTTTGTTACTTATGTGTAAATTCCCTTTTGTAATTTTTTTAATAAAAAAATGTCGCGTCATTAAAAAAATGTCAAGTCGTTGTTTCATTAGCCATGTAAACAATACCGCTAACTGAAGTTAAGAGAAGGACTTATATTGCTCATTTTGAAAACTTGGGGGACTAATTATGCTCACAGGGTAAACTTGAGGGACCTCACCAAAAATAAACCAATAGAAATAAACTTATCCAAACACACACACACACACATATATTTTCAATCTCATCAATATATATATATAAACACATTTCAAATGTTTTATTTTTTTTCATATATTTATTCTTCTCTATCTTCATTGACTTACATAGACCACAACTGAGTCCATTTTTCAACAAATTTATTGCTTGACCATATGAGTAGAACTTGCATAGATGTTGGCTTAAAATTGAAGCAATAATTCATAATTTTTTCCCAAAATTGTTGAGGATGCATGTGTGTTGATTGGTGTACCATAAAAGTCTTGTTTGTTGTGAGTTCATGTGAAAACGACTTTGCACCAATCACAACTTATCAACTCAAAAAGTTTCCATCTCGACAAGGATTGAATAAAGTCATATATCTATCATCACTTAAACTGAGGAGGGAAAAGCAAAAGTACATGAAATTCAACGTCTTGAAATTGTTTGCTGGATCAATTAGGTTCTATTCATTGGTTATAAATCTCTAGTGGTGTATTATTCTAGCATAATGTCAACTTAAAATTATTAGAATATATCAGTATATTATGTATTAGAAAAGGATATTGAAGAGTGCAAAATTTGGGATGACGGATCCGTTTAAGTAGGCCTGACGGTACTAGACTAGTGGGCTGATGGGGATAAGGCAACAAAGGGTGATCGGATGGAAGGGACACATGATGGATGGACTCCTCCCCAAAATAGATGGATAATCCCTCGATATGGACGAATTCAAGTCACATAAATATAAGGTAGACGATTTCCAAAGCCACGTGGCACCTCCATGGATTTGCATAGGCTCCAAGGAATCCGAAATGGAAATAACTTGCATCCCACGGTTAACCCTAACCAGCAGAATCCCAAACTGAGAAGGTTCCTGTAATATACACACATTTATGATAATCTTCCCCGTAAGGAAATACCTTTTGATGCAAGAAATAAAGGTCAGTTCTACACTACTATAAAAACCCAAAGCCCTCAGAAAACAAGGTACTCATAATTCACCCCAGTTTTAGCACTCTAGAGTTGTGAAAAGATTTCTAACTTAACCTTCGGAGGGTCTTTGGCCGGTACCACACTAGTACTCTCCTAAGGTCTTCCTGTTTTGTGTTGTGTAGGTGTTGTCTTGAGCACGTGAGGATTGTGTGACTTACTAACGATTTTTGGCATCATTAGTTGGCGCTGTCTGTGAGAAATCCGAGATAAGCCATACTTACCGTTTCTCGGACAAAAAAGTTGCATGGTACTTACTCGTTTGATGGCAACAACCACTAATAATTAGGGTGATGAACCACACACCACTGCCCTAGAGAGTCAGGTTAAAACCCTCGCAGCAACAATGGAACGCCTTACCAAGCAGAATCATGACCTAGAGGAGTAGTTGTGCTAGAAAAACACAGCGCTTAACACCCAAGAGAGGGACTAGGAAAGGACCAGCGCTGAAAGAAGGAACTAAGAGGGGCTAGAAGGTAGCAATGCCTCATGCAGACAAGAGCGAAAGGATATCAACCATCCATTTACCACAGATACGACTCCCCTTCACATAGTTGCGGAGATGCAGATGATGAAGGAACAGATGGACTTCATGATGAACGCCTTCAGAGGACGGGTGTCTAGTGACCTTAATGACTTGGTCCATCAAACTGATTCACCATTCACTGCATCCGCCATAACGTTTCCCCTACCACCAAAGTTCCGCATACCTCAGGTGGAAAGCTACGACGAATCCAAGGACCCCCTAGATCACCTAGAATCTTTCAAGACCCTGATGCACCTACAAGGAGTGGCAGATGAGATTATGTGCAAGACTTTCCCCACTACTTTGAAGGGCCTTGCAAGAGTTTGGTTCAGCAGATTAACGCTCAACTCCATTGGTACATTTAAGGAGTTGAGGGCCCAGTTTGCCTCACACTTTATTGGGGGGCACAGGTATAAGAAGTCCATTGCATACCTGATGAACATTAAGCAAAGGGAGGATGAGACCCCTAAGGTTGTACATAGCCCGCTTTAACAAGGAGGCATTTTCAATTGATGAAGCTGACGATAAGATTCTTGTGGCCGTATTTGTCGATAGGCTACGAAAGGGTAAGTTTCTATTTTCCTTATACAAAAATGACCCAAAGACTATGTCGGCCATACTTTATAGGGCTACTAAGTACATGAATGTGGAAGATACATTACTGGCTCACGAAGAGAAGCCCAAGAAGAGAGAAAGACAGGAAGAACCTTGACAGGACAGGGGGCATAAGGTAGCACGGACAGGAGATAGAAGGGAGGACAAACGCTCGAAGCCTGCCATCGGAAGATTTGCAAGCTTCACCTTGCTGAATACCTCGATTGACCAAGTCCTAATGCAGATCAAAGACGAAGGAGCCCTGACATTCCCTGGCAAGCTGAAGGGAGACCCTAGCAAAAGGTCCAGAGACAAGTACGATTGTTTCCATCGTGACCATGGTCATGACACATCTGACTGTTATGACTTAAAGCAGCAAATAGAGGCTCTTATTAGGCAAGGAAAGTTGTAAAGATTCATTAGTAAGGAACAGATGGACCAACCCCAAGAGCCACATGCTAGAAGAGAAAATGAGCGCCCTAGGCCACCTTTGGAAGATATAAGGATGATTATAGGGGGCAATGCAACTTCCAGTTCTTCCAAGAAGGCACGCAAGACCTACCTATGAATGGTTCAAAATGTCCAGCTGGCGAGGTACGTTCTAAAGCTGGCACACATCGACAACCCCATAATTGGGTTCACGGAGGAAAATGCTCGATGTTTCCATCACCCACACGACGATGCACTTGTAATCAGCATACAAGTAAAGGATTACAACATGCACCGAGTCCTAGTGGACAACAAGAGCTCTGTCGATATCTTATACTATCCAGCATTCCAGCAGATGAGGATAGGGAGGGAACGATTAATTCCAACCAACACACCACTTGTAGGATTCAGAGGAACAAAGGTGCATCCTTTAGGAGTACTCACCCTGCCAGTAACGGTCGGTGATTACCTTTAGCAGATCACCAAGAATGTCACATTCCTGGTTGTTGATTGTTCATCTGCGTACAACGCCATATTGGGTCACCCTACTTTGAATTCATGGAAGGCCATAACATCAACCTACCATTTGATGATCAAGTTTCCCACCGAACACGGAGTGGGAGAGGTAAGAGGGGATTAAGTAGCGGCACGCGAATGCTACATTGCCATACTAGAGATGGAGGATCATTTGCAGACTATATGTATAGAAGAATAGCGGATAATAGCAGAACCAGTGAAAGGGTTGGAAGAAGTACTCCTTAATGATTCTAGGCCATAACGAACAATAAGGATAGGCACTCTAGCCAGCCTGCCAGTGCGTTAAGCACTCATGACGTTCCTAAGGGAAAACTAGGACGTGTTCACCTGGAGCCATGAGGACATGCCAGGAATTGATCTATCAATCATAGTCCATAAGTTGAACGTATCACCCTCATTCTCTCCCGTTTAGCAAAAAAAAGAGTGTGTTCACACAGTAGCAGGACAAAGCTATAGCTAAGGAAGTTCATAAATTATAGGAAGCAGACTTAATACGTGAAGTATATTACCCCGACTAGCTGGCGAACGTGGTGATGGTCAAGAAAGCCAACGGAAAGTGGAGGATGTGCATAGATTTCACGAACCTAAACAAGGCCTGCCCTAAGGACAACTATCCTCTCTCGCGGTTTGACACCTTGGTAGACTCGACCGCAAGACACCAACTGCTAAGCTTTATGGACGCATTCTCTAGTTACAACCAGATCAAACTAAATGAGGCGAATCAGGAGAAGACTTCATTTGTAACCAATCAGGGTCTCTTTTGCAACAAAATTATGCCATTCGAACTCAAGAACGTGTTCGAACATCAAATTGGAAGGAATGTGCAAGTTTATGTGGATAACATGCTGGTAAAAAGCATACGAGAGGACGACCACTTAAGCGACCTCCAAGAGACCTTCAACACCCTTCGATCGTACAACATGAAATTGAATTCAAACAAGTGTGTGTTCGGAGTGACAGCAGGAAAGTTCTTGGGATGAATGGTATCCCAAAGGGGTATTGAGGTCAACCTAGAAAAGATACAAGCCATAATGGAGTTAGCTCCGCCAAAGACGGTCAAGGAGGTACAGAGCCTGAACGGTAAGGTAGCTGCATTAAACAGGTTTGTCTCAAGAGCAACGGATAAGTGCCTATCTTTCTTCCACACATTAAAGAAGTCGTTTGAATGGACTACTGAGTGCCAACAAGCATTTGAAGATTTGAAGGCAAATCTCTCTTCTCCGCCATTAGTAAGCCCATCTAAGCCATGGGAAGAACTGTTCCTATACCTAGCCGTCTCCCCGGCCACTGTCAGCGTGGCTTTGGTCTAAGAAGAGGATGGGGTGTAGAAGCCCGTATACTTCATAAGCTAAGCACTTCGAGGAGTGGAAGAGAAGTACCCCCTAATGGAAAAGCTTGCTTTTGCGTTAGCAACTGTGGCGCGAAAGCTCAAGTCATATTTCCAAGCACACATTATGGTCGTCCTGACAGATAAGCCCTTGTGTAGAGCTATGAGCAGCCTTAAAGCTGTCGGACTGATGGCATTATAGGCAGTTGAATTAAGTGAATTCGACATATAGTATTGACCGCGCATGGCTATTAAGGGGCAAGTAATCACTGACTTCATCACAGAATTCACTCTTGTGGAAGGCTAGGGGGCAGAAGAGAGCCCACAATGGAGCATCCACACAGAAGGATCCTTCAATAGGCAAGTAGGTAAAGTAGGCGTGGTACTCCATAGCTTGGAAGGAGATAAGATCGAATGCATGGTCCATCTTAACTTTCCTACGACCAATAACGAAGCAAAGTACGAAGCCTTGATAATGGGGCTGAACTTTGCCAAGGCAGCAAAAGCTGAAAAATTGGTTGTATACTGCAATTCTCAAGTAGTAACTAGTCAGGTTAATGGCAACTATGAATGTAAGAATGAACAAATGAAGAAGTACCTCAAGCAGGTGAAGGATCGAGTTAGCAACCTCCAAGTAAAGTTTTTTCAAATCCTAAGGGAGGAGAATGAGCACGCTGACCAACTTGCTAAAGCTGCTTCAGTGGAGCACATGCTTATCCCTGGTCAGGCATTATCCTTCGTTCAAATCTCATCATTAATAGACGATGCCAGTATACAGGAGATAGGGTCCAAGAATTATTGGACGACACCAATAGCCTCCTACCTAAAGGACGGTGTGCTACCAGATGATAAAGAGGATGTAAGGAAGTTGAAGGTTCAAGCAGCTTGCTTTATTCTGATTAAAGAAGTTTTATATAAAAGGGGCTTCTCCCAACTGTACTTGGGGTGCCTCATCCCCAAGGAGGCAGACTATGTCATGAGAGAAGTCCACGAAGGAGTCTACAGAAACCACTCTAGATCATGGTCATTGGTGCACAAACTAATCCGAGCAGGATACTACTGGCCAACCATGCAAAAGGATGTCCATGCATACGTCAAAGCTTGTGATAAGTGTCAGAGATTTGGCAACCTCATCAGGCGACCGACAAAGGAGCTTACCATAATGACGACCCCATGGCCGTTCACTCAATGGGGGTTGGATATCATGGGCCCGTTCCCAACGGTGGTTAGACAGTTAAAGCTCCTAGTAGTCGATATATACTACTTCACCAAGTGGGTAGAAGCGGAAGCCCTAGCCACCATCAAAGAGAAGAATGTGCGAAACTTTCTATGGAAGAACATCATTTATAGGTATGGTATACCTAGAGTGCTAGTCTTGGACAACGGGAAACAATTTGGCAATGATGCAATCAGAGACTTTTGCTCACAACTAGGGATCAAGAACCACTACTCATCATCCGCCCACCCACAGGCCAATGGACAAGTTGAGGTCACAAACTGATCCTTGCTCAAAATCATCAGGACTCAGCTCGAGGAGCAAAGAGTACATGGCTAGAAGAACTACCAAGTGTTTTGTGGGTGTATAAGACAACGGCAAGGACGCCTACAGGGGAAACCCTGTTTCAACTAGCATACGAAAACGAGGCAGTCATCCCGGCTAATAGGCCAAAAACGAATTGACTCCTTATGATGAATTAATTGATTAATTAGCCAAATTTATTAATTAATCAAATTAACATGCAATGTACATGGTAGCACAAACAAATCACCAATTAAACTAAGTATGCAGCGGAAATTAAATTGACGCGGTGATCTGTTTACGAATGGAGAAAACCTACACGGCAAAAATCCCACCGGGTGATTTTAAGGTCACCACTCCCGAGAATCTACTATTATCAAAACAAGCGGTTACAAGTAAAGGAATCCTAGTACCTTCTACCAACTTATAGTTGAACCTTTACCCAATACCCAATTGGACTTATTCTGTAGTGACAATCTCTCCTTGTAATGCACGGCTCCCAATATGTGACTAACCAATTGCGCGGATCCTAGTACACTACTTCAATCATCAACTAGAGAAGGTTGTTGGTTGCAAAGTTCTTCAGTTCATCCAAACGATGAAGATCAAGAAGATGCTTGGTTACAAAACTTTATGGTGTACAAACACAGCAACTTCTTCACAAGAGAGATGAACTAAGGCAAATTCTGTCTCCAGTCACAATTTGCATGAACAAACTTTGCTCAACACTTGTGCAACTTGTGTCACCTTTGACGGCCCTTAAAATAATCCTTTTATATGTCTAGGATTGTGAGAAAAGAAAGCCCAAACACATAATCACGGATTGGAAGAAAACAGAATAGAAAAATCTGTTTTTCTTAAACCTCGACAGATAGCTATCTGTCGAGCTGCTATCGAGCCACGAAGCTGGAACAACTTTTAAAGCTCAATAGATGCTAGCTGTCGAGTTTTAATGACAGGCACTTTCTTAGCTTGAATCTTGGACAGACTTGCATAGTTTTAACACTTAATCTTGAAACAAAATTTCTTGAAGTATTAAACACATCCTAGATCTACCCAAATATAAGTAAAGTGCATTTTGTCAAAGGATTAGCCAATTACATAAAATAGTGACATATGTTCTTAACATGTGAAACACATATGTCTTAACACCGGCTGAAGTGGGACTTACAAGCTACAGGGTAGGGAACCATGACGAAAGCAAGAATGATGAAGTTATGTGCCTGCAGCATGATCTGGTGGACTAAGTAAGAGCAATAGCTGAGCAGAGGTTAGCACAGTACCAGAATCTCATGGCCAAGCACTACAACTCCAAGTTCAGATACAGGGACTTCTAGATTGGAGATCTTGTCCTGAGAAAGGCGATGGGCACCACAAAAGACACCTCCCAAGGGAAGCTAGGACCTAACTAGGAAGGACCATATAGAGTTGCATCATGGCATAGGAAGGGAACCTACCACCTGGAGACACTGGATGAACAAAAGTTACATCACTCATGGAACACAGAGCACCAAAAGAAGTACTATTAGTAGACGAGCGATGACACTCCTCATTCCTAGTTTATTTTCTTTTAGTTTAATTTTTATTATCTACAGTTTCTTTTAAGCCTAAGGGTAGGTTTTTTTTTTTAAGAAAAATTTTTACGCATGAATTACCATAATAATAAGAGGAGTTATTCAGAAATGCCACATGTTTATATCTACATTTCTACAATATCAAGTCCACAAAGTGGACAGGTTTCATCCTCAAAGGATGACTAATGATAAGTCCATAAAGTGGACGGATTTAAGTTATCAAGTCCACAAAGTGGACAGGTTTTCATTATTAATTACAAGTCCATAAAATGGACGGATTCAAGTTATCGAGTCCACAAAGTGGACGGGTCTCATCCCTAAAGGATGACTAATGTTAAGTCCATAAAGTGGATTCAAGTTATCAGAACCACAATGTGGACGAGTTTCATCCTCAAAGGATGACTAATGATGAGTCCACAAAGTGGAAAAATTCAAGTTTCCAAGTCCGTAAGAGGATGGATTCATTATAAAAGGATGATTTGAAAACCTGTGAGGTCCATAAAGTGGATGGGTTCAACCACGTGTTGAAATAAAATCATGTCCATGGGTTCATGCACCTTTAAAAAAAAAAAAAAAATTAATTGGCCTGAGAAGCAGACGGAATCATGCCAAAAATAATAGCTCAAATTTACCAAGTCCTTAGCGAACAAATTTATCTTTTAACCAATCCATAAAGTGGACGGGATCACCCCAATGAGATAACATAAGCTCACAAGGTGAACAAATCAAAGTGTGTTTGAACCTACAAGGCAGACGGATCCACCCTAACTACTGGGTCATATTCATGTAACCATAAACTGAGCAAACTCATCTACAGGAATAAAGACCAAAGTAGACGGACATTTTAAAACAAATGATCAATATACTACGAAAGCCCATAAGGGAGATGTCTAGACACAAAAAGCCACGGATAAATTAAACATAAATACTATTCTTAAAAACGTTTTTACATTTTGGCTAAAAAAAAAAAGAAAAAACTACTGCTGGATAAGGGGGACTTCTTCATCCTTTCCTTCCACAGTCTGCATGTCTTCAGGTTGACGAGTACCAGCCGTGACAGATTGGATTTGGCCTTCAATAGGAGCAGACTCTCCATCACCACAAGGATCATCAGCAAGGGCATCATCAACAAATAGCTCATTAGTGCTCTCGGAGTGGACTGGCTGAGCTGGGGTCTAGGCTGGGGCATCAATAGAAACATGTGACAGGTCTAGGTCTGGAAAAGAAGTTTTGATTTGACGGAGGCAGTCATCAAAGCCATTAGTGTAAGTGCCTCCGAGCATTGTTAGGTAGGCATCGGAATCACGGTACTCCCGTATCACGTCTTCCTTCGCCTGACGGAGCCAATCTTGGGCATCATTGATCTCTTTCTCCTTATCCTCCAGGACCCGCCTCAGCATTTCTGTCTGCTTTTCCAGCTCACCTCTAACTTGCTTTGACAAAGCAAGCCTCTTCTCCTGAACCGTCTTCCAAGCCTTTAACTCAGCAAGATCGTCCTCCATCGACCTTGCCTTTGCCTTGACACGTTCCAGTGCCATCTCGTGGTTTAGGCAATGGCCCATCAAGCCATTCATCATTAGCATCGTCAGAAAACAAAAAAGGGGTTAGAACCAGGGAAGTTGAAGGAAAGAGAAAGAGAAAGGAGACGGGTACAGTTACCTACGCAATGCTAAAAGACCCGTCTCCCATATTGCTTCAGTTGCGTGGTTGCTTAAGTCCTCATAGTCGTCAACTGTGATGATGGATGAAAGCTGCTCCAGTGCATACTGAGAATCCTCAGAGAGGAGGTCGGGTAGTTTTTCAGTGACAGGAACATGACCCATCATGAGCCCCTTGCCCCTCCCTTGGCCAAGCGGAGTTGCCGTCTTCTTAGGTTCAGCCTTTAACCCGACGATTGATTCAAGTGCCACTTTGGGCTTTTTTGGAAGACGATCAATCTTCTCTGACAGTTTCCTCTTGGCAGACAGGTTGGCCGAATCTGTCCCCTTAGGGAGTTGACCCCCCCTCTTGTTTTTTCTTTGTAGCTTGCTACTTAATGTAGTCATTTCTTTTGTTGTCTTCCATTTTTGCACAAAGGTGAATGGATATAATGAGTTGGATAATTTAAAAGCAAAGAAAGAAACCAACATATTGGGCGACGGACTTATGACATTGGCGAACTTGACGATCGTAGCGACGTGCGGTTGTCGTGGGCTTTGGTCCGTCACAATACCAGTGAAGAGTACCTAAGTTGACTAGTTTAGCCCATGTCCTCTCTGACAGCTTGGTTTTGTTGAAATTTTTTTCCAAAAAACTCCACTACTCAAGTGAGACTTGAGGACGATCCCAAGCTGCAAAAGGAGACAGTTAAAGTTACAAGTAAAGCTAACATAATTATACACCTAAATATAGATGGATGCATACTAGACGGGGGCATTATACCCCATGTCTTGTCGATGAGCATGCACTCTTGGTCACTAGGGTGACACATCCACTCGTCACCTTACATAAAAAAATAGTGACTCTTCTAGTTCTTGTTTGAGTTGAGGGTGTCACACACGACCCTCAGCAACAAGCTCCTGGGCATAAAACTATACATGCCTTTGGACTTGACAATCTTAGTAAGACAATAACAGTGAAAAAAATCTTCCACCGTCAACCTACGTGCCTCGTCAGACATGGCCCCGTACAAAACCTCTGCGCCAAGGAAAACCCTCCAGGCGTTTGGGGCAATTTGAGTGACGACCAACCCTAAGTATTGCAAGAGGCAACGGTGAAGAACACTTAATGGGAATCTGAGCCCTGCTTTTAGCATTTGCTCATAGATTCTGACACCTTCGACACCCTTGTAATAACACTCCTCCAATTTGTAGGGTAGATGGAGGGGTATGTGGACGAGTATCTGGTACTTATCCCTAAGTGTATTGAAGTGTGATTGTTTGATAGTAGAAATGAAAATGTTGACCATCCATAAAGGAAGTATTATAAACTCCCTAAGTCCATCAGAACCTATGACAGATTGGGTTGGGGGTTCAGCACCATATAGCCTATCAGTAGAATCACCTTCTAACCTATCCGTGTCCAAATTCTCATCCCATGTGGAAGGTAAGGTGGCCGATGGATTCCTCTCGCCACTTGAGGTGCCAGGGTCATTCCAACCTAACAAGAACACCTCATCCTAGCCTGCCCCCTCGCGGACACACAATTGTTCACTCGACGCACTAGACATCTGTCACCTACACGTGACAGGTAAAACGTAAGACACTAACAGATCTACATAGACGACAAGTGTGCAAAATTTTAGAAAATAGCAAGGGAATTCAACAGAAAAGTGAAAAATACTTACCGGTTAAAGATGAACAACATGAGAGGTGTAGATGACGGGCGCACGAAGTGGACGGTATGCTGGTTTATCAAAGGAGGCAGTAGCGCTCTGATCGTGAATTCGTTGAAGAAAGTAAAGTATGAGAAGTGAAGAAGCAGGTTTATATAGAGGCGACGACACGTAAGATGAAGGGATGCTTCGTTCCATGAGATTAACCATTGAAGAAACGCCAAGTGTCCCTACGACATTAATGACCCTAGGCTAGCTTGACAATCTAAGCGTGCCTCTCAAGAGATGAGTCAAATCATCACTCCACGGGTCCATCCAAAAGGGGTGACGAACCCATGGAGTGTGGGGGCAACTGAAGAGTGTAAAATTTGGGATGACGAATCCGTTTAAATAGGCCTAGCTGTACTAGACTAGTGGGCTAACGAGGATAAGGTAAAAGAGGGTGATCGGATGGAAGGGACACATGACGGATGGACTCCTCCCCAAAATAGATGAATAGTCCCTCGATATGGGCGGATTCAAGTCACATAAATATAAGGTAGACAGATACCAAAGCCATATGTAACATGGATTTGCATGGGCTCCAAGGAATCCTAAATGGAAATAACTTACATCCCACGGTTAACCCTAACTAGCAAAATCCCAAACTGAGAAGGATCCCATAATATACACACATTTATGATAATCTTTCCCGTAAGGAAATACCTTCCTATGCAAGAAATGGAGGTCGGATCTATTAGGTTCTAAAGACTTAAATTTTATGTATTTAGAACTCTAATGTGTATTGTTGGCAAACTATGATCAAAACAATATGTTTCATTGTGTTTAGACTTGCTCAAAGTTGGGTCATTTATGTAAAGTTGGAATAAACTGTTGCAGAAGTTATTTAAGCTTCTCGGCCTGGTTCGATTGATCGAAGCTTAGGCTTGATCAATCGAAAATCAAGTCCGAGGCATTTTTTTGAAGAATTCCAACTCAGCCCTAGTTTGTTTAAAATGTTTAGGGTTTTCTAATTTGCTCTAGGTATAAAAGGCAAACCCTAGCCACGTTTTAGTGTTGCTCATATTGCTGTTTATGTCAATATCTTATGAGATCTGTGAGGAGCTTTCCTTTACACAAGCTTAGGATTATCAAGAAGGAGATTTCTTCAAGAGCTTGATGATTATTCAGTTGTTGCCATAAGAGCTTAAAGAAACACAAGCGGGTGTGCTTGTACTTGCTAGAGAATCCAAGAAAGAAGAAGTCTGTGGTTTCGGAGCTTGTGGTCGTGTCAGTAAGTTTCTACTGGTGGGTAGCAATAGGATGTTAGTGGTCTAAGTCCTGTTGAACAACTTCGATTCTTTCATAGTGGATTCAGGTTTACCTTGAGGATAGCTAGGTTAAATCCTCCCCAGGTTTTTATCGGTTTGATTTCCTAGGTGATCATATCATTGTCTTATTTATCTTTCCGCTGCTTTGCATGATATGATTGTTTGATTGTGATAACCTAGATTTGGAATTTGGACTAAGTAACAACTTGGCTAATTACCTAAGTTAATCCAATTGTGGTTTTAAGGGGTCTAAAAACTATCAAGTGGTATTAGAGCAAGCTGCTCTCTTGTTGTTGATCTTTTGATCACTGAGTTGATCCTTGACCTTTGTTGTCATGGAACACGGACACTCTCTTGTTATTCCTCTTCACTTTGATGGGAATAATTATGCTTATTGGAAAGTAAGGATGAAAACATTCCTGAAATCAACTGATGAGAGAGCCTGGAACTCCGTGGAATACGGATGGGAGAAGCCCACTACTCCTGTTAGTGAGTGGCAAACTTCTCAAAAAGAAGCAGCCGCGTGTTGACACCCTATTTTGTAACCCGTATTTAACCTTACATGAAGGGTAAAAGGGTAATTTCACATTGGAAATATGCATCTTGATTCTGGTCATTAGATCCTTAATCTCATTTCACCAAAATGATCTTGATGTTGTAACGATCAAATCGACTGGTCATAAGCCCTAATCGGACCATTAGATTGAAAGTTATCATCAAATAAAGTTTTAATGACTGAGATGCACTATTACAAATTGAGTCTGACTATATGTGATTATGAACGATTGATTTCAATTGGTTATAAATATAATCAATTTGAGATTGATGATGTGTCATAATTTGATTGGTTAGGACTACATTTTATGGTAGAGTTGCATACACCTAATTAACTAGATAGTTAAACATTAATTATTTAATGAGTAATTTGTGCAATTATCTTTTAATTAGAGTAAATTTAGAGCCAATTAAGTCTGAAATGGGAGTGATTGGAGCCATTTAATGTTAATTGGGAGCTAATTTAGGGACCTATTAATGTTAATTGTGCTGAAACCATTTTCTAACAAATGACCTCTTCTTACCATTTTATTGATATCTCTCAGAATATTTTGAATCTATGAATGAGGTTATTTTTCCCAGAAACTAGACATCCGGGGCTTCAATTTGAGCACAAGAATGAGACAATTCCGATCATAATTGAGGCAGATATGATTTTTCAAAGTTGGCTCTATAGGCTGTGACAGCAGCTACGAGAAAACCGAATTTTGGCTTGCTCCTCACTCCCACCAATCTTTCCATTTAATGCACCAGATTTTCCCAAAGGCTAAAATGAGGTCTAGGTTCATGATTCCTTGTCAACTCTTATTAAATGGCATTCCATTCATATTTTCTCCACCACTACTATATAAACCCCCCTCTCCTTCATTCCAAGGACACAACAAAATCCCCCTCTCTTCTCTTCTCTTGAGTTCTAGTGAAGTTGAGTAGTCTTGTCATATATTGGTCTTCCTAAGACTCAAGGTATTGAGTGAGACTCACTCTCCCTCTCCTAGTTCTTCTTTTTCTCCACCCTTAGGACGTCCATCAAGAATCCTCTCCTCCATTATATGGATCTTGCATGAAGGTATAATCTCCTTCCCTAACTATTTGTTTATATTGCTCCATTATATGGATCTTGCATAAAGATATAATCTCCTTCCCTAACTATTTGTTTATATTGCCATGATGAGAATTTATGATTAAAGCATGATAATTCCCTTGAATATGTTTGAATATTCTTAATTGTTCTTATGTGTTCTTCATATGTTCTTAGTTGTTCATCACATGTTCGTGCATATCACTAGATTTAATCTTAAATCCACATCAAAAATATGAAAAACATGTTTGTTTAGTAATTCTTTCAAATCCTTGAATCTAGGTTATCACTATCCACACACATTCACTAGAGTTTATTTTTCAATCCAAACGTCATGCTTAATAAATTGAATTAGGGTTTATCACATGCACACACATTAAATTCAACATACAAATTGATTGACATATTGGATGATGTGATATGAATGTTGGCCACCATAGTCTAGAAGACCGGTTTCACCGGGCAAGGTGGGTGCCTAACACCTTCCCATCTTGTAACATAGCCTCCGAACTTAGATCAAGGGTTAGTAGATCAAATACTTATCCATGTAATTTTTTATTTTTAGATTGTAACTAGGAAATAAAACCATGTACTTTATCTTAGATTGTATCTAGGACCAAAGTCATGTAATTTTCCTATGATCAATGTAAATTCAATTTCAAATTAATAAAATGAGGAATTTTTCATTCATGGTTTTCTTATTTTTCCAATAATTAAATAAGTGACGACTCCATTGTAAAACCCTTAATCTAAAAGGAAAAATATAACTAGTCGAACCTCCATTTTGAGAGGCAATAACACGACTCCACCCATTCACGTGGGTTTGGCCCAACATCCTATAAAAACGGGCCGGGTGCGCGGTCTCTCACAGTGGCGACTCCGCTGGGGAAATTGAGGGCTAAGTTTCAATTAGGTTATGGTGGCCAACCATGTCATTGTTTGTTTATTGCTTTTTGTATATAATATGTCTAATATGTCATTATTTTGCATGTCATGCATCATTTGCTTGAATGAAATTTATTTTATTTGTGTGCAAGCCCGGAAGCCCAGTAGTATTAGCCGTGGATTGTGGTCTTCCTGAGACTCACATATCCAACGGTGAACCTGCCACCCACCGCGACAAGGATCATCATTGTTATGCCATGGTGGTTCATAGGGACAAACTGTACCGTTCGGACCAACACGGCGCTCCTGGCGTCACAAGTTGGGAGGTACGATGTCCTAACTTGTGGGGACCTTTAACCTACCTTCTACCCATATTGTAATGACCCATAGAACCTACCTTTAGGTCGGTCCATGTAAATTGCATTTCATTACGCATTTGTTTGGCCGTTGTTTGAACCATGATGACTCAAGTCCAACGCTTGAGCCCATCATGATTGTTTGAACATTGCATGTTGTGAATGAACTCAAACCCAAAAGCCTAAGATTGAACTCTACTTGAAATGGAAGCCCAATTTGTTTCTTGAATGAGTCTAAGCCCAACACTTGAGCCCATCAAAGGTGTATACTCATGATCAACATCAAAGGCCAAAAGCTTACAAGATGCATGCCTTCCAAGTGTAAGCCCAAGCCATTTCAACCAGATACCAAGAGATCATAATCAATGTTCAAGCCTTCCAAGTGAAAGCCCAAGCCATTTCATCATAATCAAGGTTCAAGCACACCAAGTCTCAAGCATCCTAAATGGACCAAGAGGAAGCAAGTGGCCCAACTTTGCCTCACTCTACATTTGGTTTGCAACATCATGGTTAAGCTTAAAATTTGATTGTTTATTCCATGTTTCTATGTTTCTTTGAATTCAAATTCTTCATGTAGCATTTAATGAGCTTTGTTTGTGTATATATATAATAAAAAAAAAAGCAATTCAAGATTTCCAAATTTCCCAAAAAAAGAGAAAAATTTTCAAATGAAAAAAGCCTTTGGACAAGGGGCATTGAGCCCTTAAGTCATTTTAGGAAAAATTCCTTGAACTAGGGGCATTGAACTTCCTAGTGACTTTTTTAAAAAAGACCCAATTTTTTTTCTTTCTTTCAAGATTGAAAAAAAAAAAGAAAAAAAAGAAAAAAAAAGTTTCCTTTTCAAAATGGTACATGAGAATCCCTTGGACAAAACGTTTCCTAAATCTTGATGTTTAAAGGCTTGAGCAATCAACTTGTACCAAGGAATGATTAATTTCATTTGATCCATGTAAAGACTTTTGCTACTCAACTTAGAATATAAGAAGAAATGGTCTTAAAAGGCAATCAAAAAATCCATCCATCGAAAAATCTCGAGAATCCATGCACTTGATCCAATTTTCAAAAGTCTTTTGTTTCACATCATTAGAGCATTCATACTTTTTCTTTTAAGATGAATTTACTAAAAGAGCTTAAATCACTATGCCTACAAGCAAGCATTACTAGGGATAGGAGGCCATCTTTGGTTAAACCAAATTATTTCCTATGACCTAGAATGTTCATCATCCATTGCTAGCCCATTTGAGCCTTCAAACATTTAGCCTTTTTTTGCATAAACCCACTAAAATCTAAACCTAGGGTGGGAAAGTTCAAAGTATGCATGCTTAAATCTCATGTTAAGGAGGAGTTGACCTTGTAGTTTTGAAGCTAATTGATGAAGCTCTCCTAGAAGACATGAAAGGCAAGTAGAGAATTCATTAAGCTATAAGAGATCATCAAAGTAAAAGGAGTTTTCACTCAATCAAGGAAAGAGAAATGAAATTCCATCAATGTGAGAGAAAACAAAATGTGCATCAAGTTTGAAGAACCTAAAATTCATCATGCCAAGAAGAGTAGAAGGTTCATCCAAAAGAAAGCTCATCAAAAAGGAAAAGATTCATCAAGCACAAAAAGGTGCAAGTCCATTGAGGCAAGAAAGAAGTCTAGAGAGTGCATCAAAATGACCAAAAATCATTAAGCTGAGAAATACAAGGAGGGCAAAAGGTCCCCAAAAGTTCATTCAATCAAGAGATGAAAGACCAAAAAAAAAAACCCTGCTAGGTTGAAAACCAAAAGGGCGGTCTAGGCAAAAGTTAGGGCCAAAGAAAAGAAGAAGAAGAAAAGAAAAAATTGGAACCCGCATTTAACCTCACATGAAGGGTAAAAGGGTAATTTCACATTGGAAATATGCATCTTGATTCTGGTCATTAGATCCTTAATCTCATTTCACCAAAATGATCTTGATGTTGTAACGATCAAATCGACTGGTCATGAGCCCTAATCGGACCATTAGATTGAAAGTTATCATCAAATAAAGTTTTAATGGCTGAGATGCACTATTACAAATTGAGTCTGACTATATGTGACTATGAACGATTGATTTCAATTGGTTATAAATATAATCAATTTGAGATTGATGATGTGTCATAATTTGATTGGTTAGGACTACATTTTATGGTAGAGTTGCATACACCTAATTAACTAGATAGTTAAATATTAATTATTCAATGGGTAATTTGTGCAATTATCTTTTAATTAGAGTAAATTTAGAGCCAATTAAGTCTAAAATGGGAGTGATTGGAGCCATTTAATGTTAATTGGGAGCTAATTTGGGGACCTATTAATGTTAATTGTGCTGAAACCATTTTCTAACAAATGACCTTTGCTTACCATTTCATTGATATCTCTCAGAATATTTTGAATCTATGAATGAGGTTATTTTTCCCAGAAACTAGACATCCGGGGCTTCAATTTGAGCACAAGAATGAGACAATTCCGATCAAAATTGAGGCAGATATGATTTTTCAAAGTTGGCTCTATAGGTTGTGATAGCAGCTACGGGAAAACGGGAAAACCGAATTTTGGCTTACTCCTTACTCCCACCAATCTTTCCATTTAATGCACCAGATTTTTCCAAAGGCTAAAATGAGGTCTAGGTTCATGATTCCTTGTCAACTCTCATTAAATGGCATTCCATTCATATTTTCTCCACCACTACTATATAAACCCCCCTCTCCTTCATTCCAAGGACACAACAAAATCCCCCTCTCTTCTCTTCTCTTCTCTTCTCTTGAGTTCTAGTGAAGTTGAGTAGTCTTGTCATATCTTGGTCTTCCTGAGATTTAAGGTATTGAGTGAGACTCACTCTCCCTCTCCTAGTTCTTCTTTTTCTCCATCCTTAGGACCTCCATCAAGAATCCCCTCCTCCATTATATGGATCTTGCATGAAGGTATAATCTCATTCCCTAACTATTTGTTTATATTGCTCCATTATATGGATCTTGTATGAAGGTATAATCTCCTTCCCTAACTATTTGTTTATATTGCCATGATAAGAATTTAAGATTAAAGCATGATAATTCTCTTAAATATGTTTGAATGTTCTTAATTGTTCTTATGTGTTCTTCATATGTTCTTAGTTGTTCATCACATGTTCATGCATATCACTAGATTTAATCTTAAATCCACATCAAAAATATGAAAAAAATGTTTGTTTAGTAATTCTTTCAAATCCTTGAATCTAGGTTATCACTATCCACACACATTCACTAGAGTTTATTTTTCAATCCAAACGTCATGCTTAATAAATTGAATTAGGGTTTATCACATGCACACACATTAAATTCAACATACAAATTGATTGACATATTGGATGATATGATATGAATGTTGGCCACCATAGTCTAGAAGACCGGTTTCACCGGGCAAGGTGGGTGCCTAACACCTTCCTATCTTGTAACATAGCCTCCGAGCTTAGATCAAGGGTTAGTAGATCAAATACTTATCCATGTAATTTTTGATTTTTAGACTGTAACTAGGAAACAAAGCCATGTACTTTATCTTAGATTGTATCTAGGACCAAAGTCATGTAATTTTCCTATGATCAATGTAAATTTAATTTCAAATTAATAAAATGAGGAATTTTTCATTCATGGTTTTCTTATTTTTCCAATAATTAAATAAGTGGCGACTCCATTGTAAAACCCTTAATCTAAAGGGAAAAATATAACTAGTCGAACCTCCATTTTGAGAGGCAATAACACGACTCCACCCATTCACATGGGTTTGGCCCAACATCCATGAAAACGGGCCGGGGGCGCGGTCTCTCAACCGCGTTCAATAGAAAAGCTATGAATGCTATTTTTAACACTGTTTCTATTGAGGAATTTAAGAGAATCTCTAATGTTGAGGTTGCTCATTCTGCTTGGAATATCTTTCAAACTGTGCATGAAGGCCCAAAGACTGTCAAAATCAACAAATTGCAACAATTAACTTCTAAATTTGAAAGCATTAGGATATCTGATGATGAATCTTTTGATGAATTCTATGCTAAACTTAATGATATTGTTAATTCTGCATATAATTTGGATGAAATCTATGGTCAACCTAAAATTGTTAGGAAGATTCTTAGATCTTTGACTGAAAATTTTTGACCCAAGGTGACTGTCATCACTGAAAGCAAGGATGTGGACTCTATTCCAGTTGATGAACTTGTAGGATCTCTTCAATCCTATAAGTTGGACCTATCTAAAACTACCAAATCCAAATCAATGGCTCTTAAGTCAGTTGATGTTGGTGGATTCGATGATGAGCTCCCTGCTACAGAGATTGCTTACCTTACCAAGAACTTCAAGAATTTCCTTAGAAACAACAACAGAAGGGCAAGAGATAAGAACACTGCTGAACCTAGAAACTTTAGGAAGAATGATCTCACTAAGGTTAACAACACTGATAAACCTAAAGAAAAAGTAGGTTAATCTTTTAATAATTCTATGGGTCCCCAGTGTTTTGGATGTCAAGGGTATGGTCACATGAAATCTGAATGTCCTACCTACTTGAAATCTAAGGGTAAGGCTATGGCTGTAACCCTTAGTGATGGTGAAATTTTTGATGATGAGTCTGGTTGTGACGAGGATGGAAACTTCATTGCTTTCACTGCTACTGCTGTAGTCAATGAAAGCATATCTGCTGAAGAGAACCCTTCTGATGGGGAACTCTCTGAGGACGCAGATCTTCAAGAAGTCTACAATAAACTTTGCAAAGTTGCTGCAAAGGATGCTATGAATGTTGAATTAGGCTTGAAGAAAATTGCATCTCTTGAGCTTGATAAGAAGAATTTGCTTGTAAAATTGTTTGATACCAATGAACTTTTGAACAATATGAAAATTGAGAATATGCTATTGCTTGATAAAGTTAAATCTTTGGAACTTGATTTATCTGTTGCTAGATCAGCTAGTTCTAAACTTGATCAAATGCTGAGTGTTCAAAAGTCTCCTTCTAACAAATCTGGATTAGGTTTTGTTGAAAGCATCTCTGTGTCTGCTCCCCATTTCACAAACTTTGTCCCTTCATCTTCTTCTGAACCTTCTGTGAGTGAGATTGTGAGTGAAACTGTCAAACCCCCTGTGAGTGAGGTTGTCAAACCCATAGAAGTTTCACCTTCTAGGAAGATTAGGGTTGATCTGAAAGAGTCTAAACCTAAGCAGCCTACCCTTTCTAAGGAAAAGTCACATGATAAGACTGCATGGGTTTGTCATTTTTGTGGGAAGTCTAGACACATTCATCCAAACTGTTACAAGCTACAAGCTGCTAAGAGAGCAAACAAACTAAAAGTACCTGTGCCTCAAGCACAAGATCTTATGGTACTCATTGGTGAATTGGTAAATGCTTTAAACCTTTATTCCAATCCTAGAGTTGGTAATCATTCCCATGTGAATAAGAACTCCAATGCTCATGGTGCATCTAAAAAGTTTTGGATGCAAAAGGCTCAATCTAATTGAGTCCTTCTGACATGGTCCTCATGCTTCATTGCTATTCTTTGTGACCATTGTTCTTTGGTTTTTGTTTTCTTTGTTTCTAGGATATGAATTGCATAACATTCATGCATTTTATTCTAGGTTGTTCCTTTTAATTAAAAAAAAAAAAGGGAAAAAGGAACCAAATTATGTTTTGCACTATTTTCTTGGTTTTTGAAAACAAGGTTGGTCAATTTATTTTCACATAACATGTTTTTTGTACTTTGTTTAGCTTGGATGAGCTTATTTATTGCACTTTACTAATTTGAGCTTTGTAGTGCATGTTGTGTGGGAAAGATGTTTATGATTTTGATCACTTTGTCTTGATCTTGAAGTCACATGTCTTTAACTGTCAGACTTGAACCTTTAAAGAAAGGCATAAATAACCATCTCACCACTGTTCACTAGCCAATCATGAACACTTTAGTGCATATCATAAGATTTTGTACTCGAGGAAGTGTAGCACATGCACAAAAAGATCATAAGGTGTAGCCTCGGTTTAAATGCTAAAATTGGTGTGTACATTATTGGACTTAATGTTAAATCTATCAAATAAAATTGGTGTGTACATTATCCCAGCTATTTTTAATATGTTTCTGAATAATTAAAATTTGTGTGTACAATATGAGGCAAAATCAAGAAACTTACATGATTGCAAGCTTATGATCTAGGAGATGTGGGAGTTATATGATGTAATTCTTTTGGTAATAGTCTCTTTCAAATTCTATATGATGGATTTTATAGACTTTGTGATTAATTGCTATACTCATATCACCTTACATGTATCTCAAGTTTTTGCTAGTTGCACACACTACACAAGTTACTCTTTGCTAAACATTGTACATGTTATTGTGTGTGTCTTTGGTCTGACCAACCAAGTTTGCAAACACCTTAAGTTTTATGCAAAACTGATTTGATGACTGAAAATTTTTGGAGAATGTAAGAAATTTTAACTTTGGGAAAATTGGGCTTAAATCCTTGTTTTTGAAAATTATATCATCACATACTTATGCATTTTGTTCATCAATTTCAACGCTTTGAGTTGTTCCTAAATTTTTTTTCAAAAACTGTGTTTTTCCTCAAATTTTGTGAGCCTCTGCCAGTTTCGATTGTTCAAATCTTATTTTCGATCAATCGAAATTCTTTTAAAATTGTTCATGGAAGCCTCTGTCTGTTTCAATTGATCCAACCTGTTTTTCGATCAATCGAAAGTGTCTTTGAAATTGTTTTAAATTTTTTGAGAAGTCTCTGTTAGTTTCGATCAATCGAAACTGTTTTTCGATCAATCGAAACTCGTGAATCAGGTTTTAAAAAAAAAAAATCATATTTGACTTGTTCAAACCACTTTTTCAAAACTTTCTCTCTCTCTCCAACTCGGCAAGGCTCCATAGAGAATTTTTTGTCGTTTTCCTCCAAAAGTTTTGCTAAGTTTCTCTCTCCCTAAGCCGGTATGTCTATATTACCCTTCCTTTTGCATTGATTTTCACATTTTCATGCATTATCTCATGGTTTTTGGGTAATTTTCGAACTATGCACTCTTTGGGATTTTTGATTAATCAAGCCTTGTTTTATGAATTTAATCAATGGGTTCTGTTGCTACAATGATATATTCATGATCTATGTTGATCAATTTGGGGATATATGAAAAATCAAAAATTCTAGGGCTTGTATTGAACTCGAATTAGGGATTTTGTTCAAATTGGTTTCAATTGATGAAATTGACTTGTTGAATTGATGAAATTGGTCATTATTTTATGAAATCTATCTTGTATGATGATCAATTGGTCAATTTGTACAAATTAATCAAGTGGTTTTTCAAATATTTTGGGGGGTTTTTGTTAGAAACTTTATGCTCAAGCCAAATTTTGTGAACTTGATCTAAATTTGAACTTAATTTCACTACATTAGGGCATGCATCATGTCATTTAATTTGTTCGTGCATCATATAGATTTTTGTTCTATATTTTTGTGTGCTAACTTGCAGTCTGCCTTTGGTTTTTGTTTTATCTTGCTTTGTGTCTTTGTCCTTATCCTAGCACTATGCCTAGAAAAACTAGAGCTCATAGGACCCCCTCCACTTCCTCTGAGTCTCCCTCTAGGAGTGAGGTGTTTAGGAATGACAAAAGCAGAGAGGCCTTTAAGAAACTGAACTATAAATGTAAGATATGGGCTGAGCGTTCTGTGGTTTTAGATGAGGTTGATCCGGCCATTAGGGCAAACCTTGAGTCTAGAGGTTGGTTGTCCCTATTAGAGATAGATCATCCACCCCCGACCGCCTTGATTAGAGAGTTCTTCTCGAATCTCTCTTGCCACGTCTATGATTCCAACACCCTTGTTAGGAGTTGGATACGAGGTGTTGAGTTCACCATTACTCCTCGAGTAGTGGCTGATGCTCTTGGGGTTCCGGTCGTTAGAGAGCTTGACTATCCTTATGATGAGTCTCCACCCTTAGATGTCGTCATGTCATACATCACTAGGTCTTCTATCCAGTGGGGTTCTGATCCTCGGATTACGTCCACTGAGCTTACTGAGACTGCTTATCTTTTCTTTAGGATAGCATGTCATTCTTTGTGGCCCATTTCTCATCTCCACACCATCCCTCTTGAGCGATGTGTGTTTCTGTATGCTTTTGTGTCTGGTGCGTCTATCAGCTTTCCATATCTGTTTCTTCGTTCTTTGAATGAAGTTCATAGGAGTTCTGCCGTAGGGCATGCACTTATTCATCTTATTTTCATTCATAGGATTTTGTTGTATCTTGGTTTAGATAGTTTCCTTTCTGGTGAGCCCGTTCATGTTGTAGCTCCCATAGGTGCCACCTTCCTTAGGTAGAGGGCTGCTCACTTGAGAGTTGATCCTACGCGTCCTATAGGTGCGCCATCTGGTGTTGTTCCCCCTCCTCCCTCTTTTACAGGTGCTGATACTGTTGAGGCATCTGGTGCTGCTGCTAATGCTAATGTTCCTCCACCGACTACTTCGGATGGACGTGCTCGATGAGATTCCGTGCTTTGCGCACAGAGTTGGCACAGTTTCGACGATCTTCACCGCTACCTCCTTTTGATGATGGATTTTGATTGCCCTTTGGCATTCCGTTACAAAAAGGGGGAGTACATAGTTGAGCACTTGTAGAGTTTTGTTTTCAGGGGGAAAGTATTTTTGTTGGTTGGTGCTTGTGGAGTTTAGATTGTATCTAGGTGCTTCACATTGTATTTTATCTTTTTAGCTCTTGCCATATTTTTGTTGGGATATTCATGTTAGGGGGAGATATTTTTTTTTTCTTTATATGTTTCTTGTTTCAACTGCTTATTGATTTATATTTATGAGTTTTTCATTGATATATGTCTTTATTGTGTGTTTGAAATCAAGAATTTATTTTGTTTACTTGTATTTTCCACACATGCGGTTATGCATTTTGTTTAGTGTTTCAGGAAATATATAGGTTGATTCAATTGAGCTGCTGTCTACACTTGCGACTGATGGATAGTAGTTAGGATTGAATTTGTTTTATGAGCATTATTTTTGTAAAGGGCTTTTCTTTGTAAACTTTGAGCTTTTATTTGTGTTTTGTCACGGATTGCCAAAGGGGGAGTTTGTTAGGTTCTAAAGACTTAGGTTTTTATGTATTTAGAACTCTAATGTGTATTGTTGGCAAACCATGATCAAAACAATATGTTTAGTCATGTTTAGACTTGCTCAAAGTTGGTTCATTTATGTAAAGTTGGAATAAACTGTTGTAGAAGTTATTTAAGCTTCTCAACTTGGTTCGATCGATAGAAGCTTAGGCTCGATCAATCGAAAATCGGGTCAGAGGCGTTTTTCTGCAGAATTCCAATTCATCCCTAGTTTGTTTAAAACGTTTAGGGTTTTCTAATTTGCCCTAGGTATAAAAGGCAAACCCTAGCCACGTTTTAGTGTTGCTCATATTGCTGTTTGTGTAAATCTCTTGTAAGATCTGTGAGGAGCTTTCCTTTACACAAGCTTAGGATTATCAAGAAGGAGATTTCTTCAAGAGCTTGATGATCGTTCAGTTGCTGCCATAAGAGCTTAAAAAAACACAAGCGGGTGTGCTTGTACTTGCTGGAGAATCCAAGAAAGAAGGAATCCATGGTTTCGAGCTTGCACGTGGTCGTGTCAGTAAGTTTCTACTGGTGGGTAGTAATAGAATGTTAGTGGTCTAAGTCCTGTTGAACAATTTCGATTCTTTCATAGTGGATTCAAGTTTACCTTGAGGATAGCTAGGTTAAATCCTCCCCAGGTTTTACAGTTTGGTTTCCTGGGTGATCATATCATTGTCTTATTTATCTTTCCACTACTTTGCATGATATGATTGTTTGATTGTGATAACCTAGATTTGGAATTTGGACTAAGTAACAACTTTGCTAATTACTTAATTTAATCCAATTGTGGTTTTAAGGGGTCTAAAAACTATCAGGTTCTACACTACTATAAAAATCCAAAGCCCTCAGAAAACAAGGTATGCATAATTCACCTCAACTCTGACACTCTAGAATTATAAAAAGATTTTCAACTTAACCTTTGGAAAGTCTTTGGCCGGTACCACACCGGTACTCTCCTAAGGTCTTCCTGTTTTGTGTTGTGTAGGTGTTGTCTTGAGCACGTAAGGATTGTGTGACTTACTAATGATTTTCAGCATCATTAGATATCATATGCACATCAAGTTGAATCATGTTAACTCTCTCTCTCTCTCTCTCTCTCAATTTATATTTTTCATTACTTTTTAACATGATATGAAACCCTCCTTCTCGTCCTTCTCCTTTTTTCTAGGATTCTAGCATTCCTTTCTTGTAATGAATCGCTCAAACAACATTCCTACAATCGAGTAAGCATTGTTGCTCTAGAAATCTCGACCTTCCAAGTATGTTTTTGAGTTTCTGAGCACACCACTTGAAAGTTGAAAGAACTAAAATGGATTTATAAAATGCCACAAAATCATCCTAATAAAATAATTAATTAAACATCAAATAAAATTTAATTATTTAGTAGAGCAGTCCATAAAATTTCTAGTTGTGTGTAGGTGCCTCATAGTCATACCTTCCCACGTTTACCTAATTCTTTGGAGCTCATATTTTGTGTAATATAGGCTAATTTACCTTATTCATGGAGTTAATTAAATTAATTTAACGGATTTTTATTTCTTATTTTATGTTCTTTAATTTCGATTTTGAATTTTTTTAAAAGGCGATCATTTTCAAATAAATCCAATTATTTTTTGAAATAGCCCTCGGAAGCTTCACATGATGGTATCTAGAAAACTATATTTTTCTCTCTCTCTTCTTATTCCCTTAGTTTATCTAAATACACATTCTAAAAGACATTTTCTTTTCATCTTTCATATCATTATCGTTCCCTTACTCTTTCTTTTCCCTTATCTTTTTTACTTTCCCTTCCATCTCCCCATGTACACCTAAACATAGTGTAAGGCTTAACGAGCGAAGCTACGTGGGTGTTGTGGGATGGATTTGCCCAGTGGCGACTCCAGGAATTTTTCTCAGGATATTCCTTGGGTATGTGGTTTTCTTATCAAATATTTGTCCATAATTCTAGCAAAAAAATAAACAATAAACTATAAGTTCATTTGAAATATTAATAAAATTATTAATTATTGTTGTTTAGTTGTTTCATTAATTTGTTTGTCTTTTATAAACTATAATTTGTTATATTGTTGTTTTATTAATTATAAAATTATTAATTGTTGTTTAGCATAACATAATTTAATTTGTTTGTCTTTTATAATGTATTGGTTAATTAAATTATTAATTATTATTTATTAGTTGCTTTCCCCAATTAGTTATTGGTTAATTAAATTATTGTTTATTAGTTGCACTAGCACACACCCCATGTGCATTTATTTCCCCCAATTCAAATATCTCACCCCAGCCCTATGCCCCCATCCACCCCCCACCATGGTTTTAAAAACCGGTATGATAAAAGAACCGGAAAAGGACTGGTTATCGGTTTTCTAGTTAGACCGAAGTCCGACCGGCGGTCAAACAAGTGACATCATAAATAATTTAATTAATAAAAAAATAATTATAAATAAATAATAAAATTAAATAAATAATAAAATTAAATAAATAATAAAATTAAATAAATAAGAAGATAGCTACTGATATTTACTAAAAAAAAGATATAAAATTTTAGAAGTATTTTCATGTTAAATTTAACTCAAATTAAAAGAAAAATAAATTATCATTTTTTTAGAGGAAGAAAAAGAAGTTAACCTAATTGATGGTGTCATAAATAATCCCAAGTCCATAACTCGTCCACGTGTCTCGTCCAACGAAAGAAGCTACAATAGGCGATGAAAATTGCGAGCGTACTGGCGAACCTCGTCCATACATGGACGAGCAATACCTTGTGAGATCTATTTATCATTTATGAACGTCAAGCCTTCCAAGATGATCTCGTTCATCTTCCACTAAAGATGGACGAGATCATCCTGGAGGTGTCGTCCATCCTGATTATGGATGGACGAATTCATCGGCCCGTCCGACCTAGGTAACTTCCACAGCGATTATGGAAGTTACTCCCAATTCGCCGGACTCCTCGACATTGGGAACGGTTCGTAAACAGATAAACCGTTCCACACACACACTATATAAGGCTTCTTCGATGAAAGGTAAAGGCATTCAGACACTTTTACTTTTTGGGAGAACATTTCTTCGTTACAGAGAGTTCAAAGTAACTGACTTGATCATCGGAGGATTTTTGGCCGGTCCCCCACCGGTCCCCTCTGATTCTGTGTCCTTTGTGTTACAGGAAATAGCCTAAAGATCAACGTTCGAGTCCTATCAACCCACTGATAAAGAGAGAATCATCAGTTGGCGCCGTCTGTGGGGAGAAATTGTTTCACAATTTACTTCTCCGTGACAAAGGGTTTGATGGTTCGGACTAGATCAAGGGCTACTAGCCCAGGCCATCAGGGAAGCAGCAACCCGCATCGTGATCGCCAGTCTGCACTGGTCATGCAGTCATCTGCCCAACACGCACAATCAATGGCAGACGCTATGGCGGAGTTGACTCGCCAGAACCAAGAATTACTAATGGAGATTAATATGAGGAGGCAAACACATGAATAACGTGAAGGTGGACAAACAGAGAGTCATGGCGGAAGAGAGAATACTGAAATTGGAAGCCAGTTTAGAGGCACCACTTCACGAATGGTACCACACTTGAAGGAAGAAATGGACCAAATGAAGAGAGTTATGGAGGAGATGAAGGAAAGTATGAAAAGGGCGAATCCGATAGAAGATTTGGTTCACAGAACTGATTCTCCCTTTACGGCTTCCATCAACGGTCATCCCCTACCATCAAAGTTCAAGTTGCCTTCACTGGATTCATATGATGGAACACGTGACCCGTTTGATCACATAGCCACTTTCAAGACCACCATGCATCTTCAAGGGGTGCCTGATGAGATAATGTGTAGAGCCTTCCCTACCACCCTTAAGGGTTCAGCGCGAGTTTGGTTTAGCAAGATACCCCCAAATTCGGTGAGTTCTTTTGAAGAGTTGAGTAAGTTGTTTGTTAACAATTTCATTGGAGGACAAAGGCACAAGCGTTCCTCCTCCAGTTTGTTGACAATAGAGCAGGGAGAGAATGAGAGCCTTCGGTCATTTATCACCCGTTTTAACAGAGAAGCTCTTAGTGTGGACGAAGCAGATGATAAGCTTTTACTGGCAGCCTTCCACAACGGGGTGAATTCGGATCTGTTTATACACAAGCTCTACGAAAAAGAGCCCCAGTCCATGGCCGAACTCGTCCATTCGGCTCAGAATTTTATGAATGCAGAAGATGCAATCATCGCCAAGAAGAGGAAGAGGTCCGAGAGAATGGATGCAAATCCCAGTCGTCATCACGAGCAAGGCACTCGTCCAAAGAAGGGACGGACGGATGAAAGGAGAGATCGAGAAAGTAAGAAGCCAGGCCTTCCAGTACGGAACCAGCAGTATACCCCTTTAAACGCCCCACTTGAGCAAGTCCTTATGCAAATCAAGGATGATCCTTCGCTGAAGTGGCCGGAGAAATTGAAGGGTGATCCCAACAAGCGCAACAGGAACAAGTACTGTCGCTTTCATAGGGATCATGGTCATAACACGGACGAGTGTTTTGACTTGAAGCAACAAATTGAAAATCTCATAAGGCAAGGGAAGTTGAGGGGCTTCCTTGGACGAGACCAGAGGGACGAGAAACAGAAGGGAAAGATGGAAGATTCATCGCGACCACCACTCGGAGAGATAAGAGTCATCATTGGGGGAAGTTCAACTGGCCGGTCGTCCAAGTCCAAGAAAGCATACTTGAAGGTAGTACAGAACGTCCAGCTTACCGGACGATCACCGAGAGCAATGTCTATGGACGAGCAGGCAATCACTTTCACGGACGAGGATGCTGACAGAATTCATCACCCTCATGATGATGCCCTTGTCATCTCCCTACTAATTGCAAACTACACAACCAGAAGAGTGCTTGTGGACAACGGAAGCTCAGCAGACATTTTATACTATCCAGCTTTTCAGCAGATGAGATTAGGACGAGACCAGCTCCGTCCAGTGAATTCCCCCCTAGTAGGTTTTGGTGGGATGAAGGTGCAACCAGTGGGTACCATTTCCTTATCCGTGGTAGTGGGGGCATATCCACAACAACTTACCAAGGACGTCAACTTCCTTGTGGTAGATTGTCCATCATCCTACAATGCCATCATTGGAAGACCAACTTTGAATAGCTGGAAAGCTGTTACCTCCACTTATTATTTATCAGTCAAGTTTCCAACAGAATACGGGGTAGGACAGGTACAAGGTGACCAACTGGCAGCAAGAGAATGTTACTTGGCCATGCTGGCCATGGATGAACAAGTTCAAGCAATGAATATTGAAGAAAAGAAGGTTGTAGCAGAGCCTACTGAAGCATTGGAAGATATTTCCTTGGATGAGGTTAACCCTGAGAGGTGTACCAGGGTTGGAGCAGATTTAGACGAGAAGATTAAAAAGGACCTCGTCCAATTTTTGAAGAAAAACATCGATGTGTTCGCGTGGAATCACGAGGATATGCCGGGAATAGACCCTAGTGTCATTACCCACCGTTTGAATGTATGTCCTTCCTCTAAGCCTGTGCGGCAAAAGAAGAGGGTGTTTGCCCCTGAGAGAGATAATGCCATCAAGGACGAGGTCCAGAAGCTGATGGTAGCAAAGTTCATTAGGGAAGTGTATTACCCTGATTGGTTGGCCAATGTAGTAATGGTCAAAAAAGCGAATGGCAAGTGGAGAATGTGCGTGGACTTCACTGATCTGAACAAGGCTTGCCCCAAGGATAGCTACCCGCTACCACGCATTGACCAGTTAGTAGACTCAACTGCAGGACACAAATTGCTTAGCTTCATGGATGCCTTTTCAGGATACAATCAGATAAGAATGGACGAGGCGGACCAAGAGAAGACATCTTTTGTAACTAGTCAAGGCTTATTCTGCTATAAGGTGATGCCGTTTGGCTTGAAGAATGCAGGGGCAACATATCAGAGGTTGGTCAACCACATGTTTCGTCCACAGATTGGGCGGAATGTGGAAGTCTACGTAGATGACATGCTGGTGAAAAGTCAAGACGAAGAAAGACATCTAGACGACCTGCAGGAGACATTCGAGACATTGAGGCAGTATCACATGAAGCTAAATCCTAGCAAGTGTGCCTTTGGAGTATCATCAGGGAAATTCTTGGGCTTTATGGTATCCCAAAGGGGAATTGAAGCGAATCCAGATAAAATTCAAGCAATATTGGACATGAAGCCACCGCAAAATACTAAGGAAATCCAATCCCTTACTGGACGAGTCGCTGCGCTTAACAGGTTTGTCTCTAAAGCTACTAATAAATGTTTGCCATTTTTTAAGGTTCTCAAAAAAGCATTCGAATGGACCAACGAGTGTCAGAGAGCTTTTGAAGATTTGAAAGTATACCTTACCATGGCACCGCTGCTGAGTCCATCAATGGAAGGAGAGGAACTATATTTGTACCTAGCAGTAACCCCGCATGCCGTGAGCTCGGCATTGATAAGAGAGGAAGATAAAGTGCAAAGACCTGTGTACTATACAAGCAAGGCATTGAAAGGAGCGGAAGGACGGTATCCGCAAATGGAGAAGTTGGCCTTCGCACTAATCATAGCATCACGGAAGCTGAGGCATTATTTCCAAGCACATGTCATTAATGTTATGACAGATCATCCTCTCAAAAAGGCAATGAATAGGCCGGAAGCTGCAGGACGATTAATCCAGTGGGCTGTGGAGCTAAGTGAGTTCGATATCAGGTATCTACCAAGGCATGCCATTAAAGCTCAAGCCCTAGCAGATTTTATTGCGGAGTTTACCCCAAGTCATAACGAGACAGAGGACAGTAAGAGATGGATCGTCCATGTGGATGGTTCGTCCACAAGGCATGCAGGAGGAATTGGTGTGGTCCTACAGTCCCCAGAGGGAGATAAACTGAAACATAAAGTCCGTCTACAGTACCAAGCGACAAACAATGAAGTCGAATATGAAGCCCTCCTCAAAGGGCTAGAATTGGCAAAGTCCGTGGAAGCAAAGTCCATATGTGTCATGGGGGATTCCCGACTGATCATGGGGCAAGTGAATGGGGCGTATGAGGCGAAGGAAGAACGAATGAAGAAGTATCTTGGTAGGGTGATGCGCCTTGTGAAAAGGTTTGAAAAAGCTGACTTCGTTCAAATCCCGAGGGAGGAAAACGTGGAAGCTGATACTATAGCGAAGGAGGCCTCAGCAGATGAATCATTAGAGAAGTCAGATGAAGTTCAATATGTGCCAAGTATAGATGCCCAGGAAGTACAGCAGGTTGATAACAGAGAAAATTGGATGACTCCCATTATATCCTATTTGAAAGACGGACGACTACCAGAAGAGAAGGACGAGGCCAGAAAGGTGAGGGTGAGGTCAGCTAGATACGTCCTTATGAATGGAGTTTTATACAAGAGAGGTTTCTCTCAACCTTACCTTAGATGTTTAGCTCTGGACGAAGCAAACTACGTGCTGAGAGAAGTTCATGAAGGGGCATGTGGCAATCATTCGGGAGCAAGATCACTTGTCCACAAGGTCGTCCGTGCAGGGTACTACTGGCCGAACATGCAAGCTGATGCTAAAGCATACGTTAAGGTCTGCGACCAGTGCCAGCGATTTAGCAACGTCCCCAGGCAACCATCAGAATACCTCACCCCAATGGTGGCACCGTGGCCCTTCGCACAATGGGGACTGGACATTTTGGGTCCCTTCCCCTTGGGAGTAAGGCAGATGAAGTTTCTAGTGGTGGGCATCGATTACTTCACCAAATGGGTGGAGGCAGAACCGTTGGCAAATATCACACAACAAAACGTGAAAAACTTCGTGTGGAAGAACATCGTATGCAGATTTGGAGTGCCGAAGGTATTGGTGTCTGATAACGGACGACAATTTGACAATGCACTCTTCAAGGACTTCTGCTTACATTTTGGAATTCAGAACCATTACTCCTCGCCTGCACACCCCCAAGCCAACGGCCAGGCTGAAGTTGCAAACCGATCTTTGTTGAAAATCATCAAGACTCGGCTTGAGGGGGCAAAGGGAGTGTGGCCAGATGAATTACCAGGAGTTTTATGGGCATATAGGACCACAGTGAGTACACCTACAGGAGAGACTCCTTTCAAACTAGCCTATGGAAGTGATGCAGTCATACCTGCAGAAGTACATATGGCTAATCACAGGGTGATGATGTATCAAGACAAGGATAATGAAGATCAGCTTCGTTTGAACCTCGATCTAATAGACGAGGTAAGGACAAACGCAGAACACCGGGCAGCAAAGTATAAGAATCTCATGGCTAAGCAGTATGACGCGATGGTGAAGCCTAGGCGTTTCAACATTGGAGACCTCGTCCTGAGAAAGGTCTCTCTGTCGACCAAGAACCCAGCACATGGGAAATTGGGCCCAAACTGGGAAGGACCCTATAGAGTTATCAATTGTAAAAGGCAAGGATCCTACTACCTGGAGGCCCTGGATGGGAGAAAGCTGGAACATCCTTGGAACGTGGAGCACCTGAGGAGGTACTACCAGTAAGAGTGAACCTATGGACGAGACTGGGTCTTATCTGTCTAAATACCCTACTACTACGTATGATGCCGTTTGTGTTTGATACTATTATGATTGGTGCTGCTTATGTGTGGAGTTTGAAACTATGATCTTATTATTTATTATAGTTGTGTTATGGTTATGGACGAAGTCATGAAGTATGTATTTATTAAATAAAAAAGGCATCAGTGTGCATATGCCTTGCCTGTAAACAGTATTTATGTTATGTGCTAAATGTTGTGTGAAATTTCTCCATGATATTGTCGTCCAAGTCAATCCTCAAGAGGGTTGAAAAATCCAAGACGAACAAAATCTCTGGACGCAGAGATGTAACGTCTAAATTTTCTAAGAAAAAAACCACATCCACACTCGTCCAACTCATAGACGAGACAAAGCCAACTGAAACAATCCAAAACCTGGACGAGAGAAAAAGTTGGCAAAATAAGCAAGATGGTAAGTAAAATTAGTTTGCAAGTCCTAAGACGAATCAAGCTAATTGAAAATACTACCTGCTAAGACGAGTTAGACTACATGAAAAATATGTAATCTCGACATGGACGAGCTAAAGTTGGAGTTAAAATAGCTTAGCAACATTCGTCCAAGAAAATAAAATCACTCGTCCATGCAAAGATAATAAAAATTCATTCAAAGGGTGGACTTCCTACGTCCAAAAAACCCTGATTAGTTTGAAAAGCAAAAACTACTTAAAAACCCGTCCTAAAACCATGGACGAGTATAATGTATTCTTGTTACATAAAAGAAAGGTCCAAAAACAAAGGACCAAACAAAAAAAAAAGAAAAAGAAAAACCACTAAGGTTAAAAGTCTCGTCCTAAGAAGGGGGAGCATTCACAACAGGTGCGTCCTGAGGCTGGGTACTAGCGTCGTCTTCCACGTTGACATCATCAGAGCCAGTCTGGAGAAGAGAGCTTGTGGCAGCAGCAAGGTTAAGCTTGATTGCATTAAAATCAACTTCAGGGAAGTTCTCAATAGCGTCCATTCTGAAATCTTCAAAACCAGCTGCATAATTGCGATCCAAAGTGTCTGTATATTCTTTGGACGACTTGAACTCAGCCACAGCGTCCTCTTTTGCCTTGGAGAGACGAGCATTCAATTCATCGTTCATCTTCTGCAAATGATCAATGCGCGTATCCTTCTCCACTGCATCAGTCCTGAGCTCCTCAATCAGCTTGCTACGTTCCTTGACCTCGTCCTTAGCTTTTTCAGCAACCCCAGCCCATTTTTTACACTCAGCATTCACCTGCTGAATCCTCGTCTCCAACAAGACTCTCGTCTTGTCCAGCTCTGTTGCCTGTCTAGACGCTGCTATAAACTTTGACATGGCCTATGAATAAACAAAGCAACATAGAGTGATTAAATAAGGAAAAGTGGCTAACTAAATAAGGATGAGAGATACTGGCATACCTTGAAGAGGTCATGGACGCCTGAATGCTCAAATTCCTTCAAGCCCATGTTATAGCACATGTTTATATCCTCGTCCTTGACAGCTATCTGGAAACGTTCCCAAGCCAGGTCTTCGTTCTCAATAATGCTCGTAGAAGGCTGGGACGAGCCAGGCGTGGTAGACTTGGCCAAAGGAGTTCTGGGTGGAGTCTTGGACGGCGTGGACTCCACTGGAGTGGACGAGTCCACATCAACTATCTGGGCGGCAGGCTGGGACTGGGGAGGTTTGGACTTGACCACCTTGGACGAGCCTGACTTAACCCTTTTGTCTCTACGACTGGGGAGCCCTTCCAAGTCAATGTTTTTTGGCAAGAACTTCCTTTTGTCCCCAGCCAATGGACGTGTCTGACCCTCAGGACGATCCTGGGTCTGACTCTCAGGACGTTTCCCCTCTCCTGCAATCTCCTTCCCTCTGTTCTCTTTCATTGTTGACATTCCTAAGACGAGATGAACAAGTTAGGAATGTATACGTAAAAAAGAAAAAGAAGAGGAAAAAGAAAAGGAGGTTTAGCTAAAAACTTACTTTTTCGCACAGTAACTTCGTGGGCGATAGCTTCGTCTGAAGGCTCAGGACCTAAACCCCACTTGGCTAGACGTCTAAGCGTGACAAGAGAACGAAAGCTCCTGTCTGTATGTAGACGAGCCCTGTGGACGCGGTCGCGGTGAAATTTGCTCAAAGACGGACGTTTGGCAGCTACAGCACAGTGAACAAACAAAGGTTAGAAATTATAAATATACCAAATAGAAGCGAGAATAAAAATAAACAAGGGGAAGGGACATACCTTCTGGACGAAGGTTCCCTAGGTCCCCAGTGTAAGGGGGAAAGGGATCCCTGCCAACGTCCACAGGGTTCCCTGCCCAGAAGCCTGAAACAAAAATGAACTCCGTCTTCCATTTTCTATCAGACGAAGCTAGGGATTTGATCAACCTACAATCATTCCCTCTAGCAGTAAACTGATAAAAACCTTCAGATTGACTTATGGCAGAAGGTTTATAACAATAAAGGAACTCGTCCACTGTAAGAGGACGGTCCCTACCAAAAACTTCCCTCCACAAAATTTGCATGGAGATAATTAGTCTCCATGCGTTAGGATTGAATTGACAAACACCTAAACCTAACTTAACTAATAATTCTCTAGCGAAGGCATTTAAAGGAAACCTAAGGCCACCTAAGAAGTAAGATTCATAGACGCCTATACCAAAACGGGGCTCACAACACCACTCTCCACGGACGGGCAGCCTAGGGTTAAACTCGTCTGGGATTTGATACCAGGATTTAAGGCTATTTAACCTCTGTTCGTCCGTCTTAGAATGGACGCCTACAGCGCAACTGAAGACGGTCTCTACCTCGTCCGTAGGATTGGACGGAGAACCAGCTTGAGAGCCAGAAGCTCTCCTAAGCTGTTCTTGGACGACCTCAATAGGGAGCCCAGGGGCCCCAGAAGAGTAGTTCTCGTCCGTGCTTCCTCCACTCTCATCGCTAGCACTGCTAGAGTTAGACCTCTCACTAGTATCCTCACAGTACTCGTCTATAGCCTTATTAAGGCTATCAGTAGACGAGGAAGCAGCAGACATCTCTATTTAGAAACTTAAAACCTAAAGACGAGGGGAAGAAGAGTACCTGGTTCTAGACGGAAGAAGACTCTAGACGCAGAGGAACTCCTAGACGAGGCTCTAGACGACGAATGTCAAGGAAGAAAATTTCTGGAATGAAAAGGGTTAAGGGAGGCATTCCACTATTTATAGGATGCTGACCTGGGTAATCGAAACGACCCAACCAATACGAAAGCGACACGTGGCATCTACCTCGGAAATATAAATCGACGGAATCAGTCGCCAATAAAAAAGTGACACGTGGTGCAAATAATAAAAAACCAATTACACCAGTACAAAGACGTTCAACCATTTGGACGACTCACATGGACGAGGGGGCAACTGATGGTGTCATAAATAATCCCAAGTCCATAACTCGTCCACGTGTCTCGTCCAACGAAAGAAGCTACAATAGGCGATGAAAATTGCGAGCGTACTGGCGAACCTCGTCCATACATTTGTGAGATCTATTTATCATTTATGAACGTCAAGCCTTCCAAGATGATCTCGTTCATCTTCCACTAAAGATGGACGAGATCATCCTGGAGGTGTCGTCCATCCTGATTATGGATGGACGAATTCATCGGCCCGTCCGACCTAGGTAACTTCCACAGCGGTTATGGAAGTTACTCCCAATTCGCCGGACTCCTCGACATTGGGAACGGTTCGTAAACAGATAAACCGTTCCACACACACACACTATATAAGGCTTCTTCGATGAAAGGTAAAGGCATTCAGACACTTTTACTTTTTGGGAGAACATTTCTTCGTTACAGAGAGTTCAAAGTAACTGACTTGATCATCGGAGGATTTTTGGCCGGTCCCCCACCGGTCCCCTCTGATTCTGTGTCCTTTGTGTTACAGGAAATAGCCTAAAGATCAACGTTCGAGTCCTATCAACCCACTGATAAAGAGAGAATCATCACTAATAAAACTACCAAAAAAGAAAAAGGTTATGGTTTTAAAGTTTTATAATTGTATATAATTTTCAGCATTTTTAACAAAACCATTATTTAATTTAAAAATATTTATCTATGTTAATATAATTTCACATCTAAATATTTCTTCTAAAAAAATTGTATTTATTATAAAAATATATTATGCTTGTCTTGAATATTGCAATAACCTTACCGGTGTAGGAAGTGCAAATAATTCAGATTCTTGGCCTTTGATTGACCCCTCAAACCCACATAAGACATATCACAAACGTATTTCTCATAAAAAATAAAATAAAATAAAAAAGAGTAAAGTGGTCTACCTCCCCACCTAAGCATCAACGTGGCCAAAGGATATCCATCCACATTTATACCAAACTTTTTAAAAGGATTGTCCTCTCCTCTCCTTATCTAAAAAGTCTAAACAAATGGCTCAAATCTCTCTCTCACTCTAAAGAAGAAGCAGCGGTAGAGCAGCAGTTTCCTCTCTTTCTCTGTTTCCTCCAAAGCCTAGTTCGGCTCTTCACCTAAATTAAGAGATATTTCTTATTTCATAATCATTTTCTCACATATTCTCTGTTACAATTATTTTTTTTTAATAATTTTTTTTTTCTTCAGAGGTCAAGGTGTTCCTGGGAACACCCTGAATCAAACGTAACGTCACCACTGGATTTGCCATCACATTGCTATAAAAGAAAAAGGGACTAAATATGAGGAACACCCTAAACCAAATGTAGCGTTGCCACTAGATTTGCCATCACATCTATATATATATATATATATATATATAACCGAAACCTCTGCTGGCATCACAATTTTCCACGTCAGTACAATATTTAAAAAATAAAAATAAAAACATTATAACACCTCAAAACCCTAGCAACCTTACCCCTCTCTTAAGTTAAGAAATAAAACCCTAGCAACCTTACCCCTCTCTCAAGTTAAAAAATATAAAACCATAGTTTCTACAAACTCTCTCTCTCCAAACGTAAATATCAAATTCAACTCCTTTAATTTCTCTTTATATTTTTAGGCTTCTATAGAGTTATAGTGAGTTATGCTGATTTTGTTTTTTGTGTATGTGTGTATAGATGGTCATAATACTCCGGTATTCTAAGAAAAGTTTGTGTTTTTGTTAATTGAAGGCCTTAGAGAGATAAGTGCTGCAGTTTGGAAAAGTAATACAAAAGACGATTTCATTGGCAGCGGAAAGTAATTACTTTGTCTCATATTTTTGTTTTTTGAATTGATTTTGTGTGCTTTTTAGACCCTTTTGGATCAATTTTGTTAATTGGGTGTTTTTTTTTTTTTTTTTGATAGGGTCCAATTGGGGAATGTTCTTTCAAAGGGTTACAACGACCGCACTTGGTGTCTGTATACTAATAGTGGGGGGTAAGTACTATAAATTACTAACTCTTTTAAGTGTATTAGTTAGAATTATTTTCAAATGATTGTACCAATAAAAGTGAATGTGTATAAATTTTGTTTAACTATCTCGTGTATCGCACGGGTTAACGACTAGTTGCTATAAAAGAAAAATGGACTAAATATGAGCAATGCCTCAAATATGTATCAACAATCAACATGTAAGATATAAATTACAACAAATTCATCCAATAATAATTAAAAGAGAGAGAGAGAGAGAGAGAGAGAGAGAGAATATATTACAGTAACACAAACTCAGAAATTCAAAATACCAAGTTCCATCCAATCTATCTACTCGAATCCCAAATGCATGTTATTTACGTGTTGAATGGACGAAAAATAAATCAACAAGACAGCAAGCATGGGGCCCACTATTGTCAACGTCAACGTTTATAAAAGTTTATTCACAAGTCCCAGTCAAAAGCATGTCTGGAAATCTCCTAGCTACTACAGTAAAAATGTTTTCAGGCTCCAAAAATTTGAGAATTTCAAATTATACAGAATTGGAAACATTTATAATCCTACTATAGCACCGCTGGCTTACACATTTCTAGATACCCTTCACCGACTACTGAAATTGATAAAGTCTAGGTCTTGCCGTCTAGGGACAAAATTTTAGTGTTACAATTATTTTTTGTTACAATCTTAATGTGGGCGACTGTAAATAGAATAGATAACTATAGGATATTGTATCCAGAAAAATTGGGCATCTTCCACACTGCAATATAAAGAAGGAATCTTATATATATGTTAATCTCAAGCGCTAGATACTTTTCTTTTCAATTAAGGATAATTTGAGAATTGATAAGTATTAAAATTGTAAATTACTAAATTCCTTAACAACTAGTTAGATAAAATAATAATTCTTAAATATTCCTAAAATGTAGTGACACTCTTCTCACATTCGTGGTGAATCTCATTAATTAAATTTATAATAAAATTAACCATGAACATGAAAGGATTAAACACTACATAACCGTATTCCAAGAATAGTTAATAACTTTCCAGAGCCAAGGCCACCATAGTTTTTCTTTTCTTTTCCGTGGACTTAAAATTAAGTAACAAGGACTTTTTAGGTGGTGTTAATCAATCTTATTGGATCTCTCTCTCTCTCTCTCTTTTTATTTTTTTATTTTTTTTGAGGGGGTAAAAAATAGTTTGAATGAAAAAGCAAAGTATAAGTCTATAAGCCTCTTCTGTACATGCATTAATTATTGCCTTTCCCGTTTATGTCTATATTTTCGTCTCATGACTAGGAGAGCATGAATTTTGATCAATCATAATCGGTGAATGACATTCTAGTTATTGTCTAACTCTTTGCCTTGTGCATGGAACAATCGTTACGCAAGAAACTTGATTTTGTCTCAATCATTAGAAATTTAGAGTGTAGAAAAAGTTAATTACTTTGTATTAGGCATATCAAACTTTATGTGGGTCTCAAGATTAGAATGCTAGCAAAAAAGTCTACCGCCATATTGTAAACGTGTGGGGGCTCAGGTGGCTGTGGAAATTCTCCGTCCTATGGCATTGCAATGTATGTTCTTCTTTTCACATTAGTCCTAGTGTAAAATAACAGATATTCCTCAACTTTAGACGTATTAACTAAACATGGATAAGAGTAAAAATTTAGAAAGAGAAGGTAAAAAAAGGGAGTAAAAATTACAACCAACGGTGGTGGACTAAAAAAATAACAGTACGGTTCTTTTTACATTAGCTGTTTCTTTAAGTTCATGTGTTTTTCTGACATAAAAATGTTCATATTTATATTCCATTTCACATTATTACTTAATTTTTAAATTTGTGGATTAAAGTTTTAAGCTTTTGAAATTGTTTTAGTTTGAAAATGAAACTCCTATTTATCTCTTTTTATGTTATTATGGGCAATAAGAGAGTAGAGAAAACGTGAAAACTATCAATAAAATATTGTGCTTCACTTAATTGATTCGTTTGAATTTCTAATAATTACTTTTCCACTCAAAACAAATTGATTTATAAACATGCCGTGAAATGCATAATTTAATCAATAGTTTTTTTAATTTCTTTGTTTCGTTACTATCCATGTTGGGAAAAATTCTATATTATTGTGAATAAATTTTAGCAAGCACAGCGGAAGTACAACCACAAAAAAACACAAAAATTTACATGGAAACCCTTTCTCCTTGAAGGGAAAAACCACGGGACAAACTCCGAATAATTTTACTATATAAAATAGAGATTACAACACTTAGAGATACAACTTGAGTAAAAAAAAACTCTCTTTTTCTTTTCACTCACTGCTCTCTTCCTCACTGTGTATTTTCTCTTACTCTCTCTATTTTTCTCTTCTCTCTTGCTTGCTCTCACTCACGCAGCTCTTCAAGACTGCACTAGTCCTCACCTCACTATGGGACTTCACTTCTTTTTTTTTCCCTCTGCACTGGCCGAATGGCCTCTCTATTTATTTCTTCATCTTTTCCTTCTTTTCTTCCTTTCACACTCTTCACATCAAGTCACAATAAGTGCAAGCCACTTACTTTGACTTTGCTTCAACCAAAATCTCTTTCTTTAGCTCTCATTGGCCGAATGGCCTTGCTTGTTTCTTTCCTTTTTCCTTTCAGCTTTGCCATAGCAGAATAACTCTTGCTTTTGCTTCTTTCTTTTCTTTCTTCAGCATGTTGGACACGCCTAAGCCAACCAACCCAATTACTAATGCTGACTTTTGTACATGATGAAGAAAAGATAAGAAACATTAAAGACATGCTCATTAAATGAGCTCTTGACAAAAAACATGTGGGCTGGACTTATGATGCAGTGCACCCAACAATCCAAAATAAAGTAAATTAATAACAGAGAAAGAAAGAGGCTTCAAATCGAACCAGTTTCATATATTTCGGATTTTAATGGACAAAATTAAAATCTTAGGATCTAATGAAATAATGAATCATCATATAAACCTTGGGCTTTTTTATGTAATCTCCTCATACTTTTATTATTCTAGGAAGAAATAATGACAACTAAAACTACACGCCAGAACAAGCTAATGACAACCAAATTAACTCTTAATAACAAATAGCAAAACTATAAAGATGTTTCAAAGAGATAAAACCGCGATATTTTTCTTATCGTTTTCAGTTGTTGGAGCCACTTTTGAATTTTTTGCAGCAGAATATAAAGTAGTACAAACTACTCACATAGTTATTCATTTTGTCTGTTTTTAGACCCCTTAAAATATAAGTTGTTTAACTTAGTTATTTAGCCAAGTGATTACTTAGGTAAATTATTCAAATCTAGGTTAACACAAGTAAATCATATCAAGTAAACAATGCAGAAAATAAAGAATACAATGATATGATAACCCAGGAAAACCAAACCGGTAAAAAACCTAGGGAGGATTTAACCTAGTTATCCTCAAAGTAAAATAGATCCACTATGAAAGAATTGGAGTTTTACAATAGCGACTTAGACTACTAACATCCTATTGCTTTCTCGAGTAGAAAACTTAATACCACGACCACGTGACAGCTCCGAGTCCACGGACTACTTCTTTCTTTGATTCACAGCAACCACAAGTACTCCCACTTGTGTTTTTCTTTAAGTTCTTTATGTAGCAACTGAAGCGATCACCAAGCTCTTGACATCAATTTTGATCTTGATAACCCTAAGTGTGTATGAAGGCAAACGTCTCTAGATCTTACAAGAGATTCACACACACTACATAAACAACAACCTAAAAGCGTGGTTAGAGTTTTTCCTTTTATACTTAAGACAAAACATAAAACCCTACACGTCATATAGACTTGGGTTGAATTGGAAAATTTTGCAGAAAAACATTTTGCATTAGCTTCAATCAATCGAGCCTTGCAAAAAGTGAATTGTAATTTTTTGTAATTACTCGATTCCAACTTCACAATAAACATACTTTGAGCAGTCTAAATCTAGACTCTAAGTTTTGATCATGGTTTGCCAACATTACATATTGAAGTTCTAAAACATTTAGATCCTAAATCCTTAGAACCTAACACATTTATAAAAGCGTTGGATGAATCCTAAAAATTATTTTTAAAAGGGAAGATAAATAAGCTTACTGAGAATAAATACTAGTACATAATATGTATTTTGATTTGAAATTTATGTGAATTTTGCAATCAAGTTATAGAAAAATAAGGACAATGCTTGAATGAAGTCTTTAGTATTGACAGCTAGAGTGTTATTTGCTAGCTATATCCAATAAAGATAAAGTTTGGGTACAAACTTGGTTATAACCAAATACTATAATTCCACTTAATATCTTTTTATTAGATGTGAATTTTGACAAATCCACCATTAAATAACATTTGTCTTTTATATCCTTCATGTTTGTAAAATTTCTTGAAGATCGAAGATCAACAGCTATGTCATTAACTAAATGTTTAGATTATAAATTTTTGTAATCTAAAATTATGAATAAAAAATAAGTTTATCGATCAAATAAGAAACAATATTAGATTGGCATGAAATTTAATATACGTGTTAAGAATATAAAGAACATACAATTTAATAATTAGAATTTCAAAATATTTAGCCATGTTATTTATTTATTTTTGTGTGGAAGTTGTAGTTTTTGGCTATAACTAAGTTTGTAACCAAACTTTCTCCACCCAATAAAACACATTTAACTTTAATTTGTTTTGGAGAGTTATATATATAAATATATATATATATATATATATCTGATGAGGTGCAAACTCGTCAGTCTCAGTAGGCAGATGGAACTCCCCGTTAGCGCCTGGTTCTCTTCAAGAAGGGTGGTTACCGGTGTGGTGCCTGCCACAATGTCTCCGATGCCAAAGTTAGAACAATCAAGATGTTCACAGAACTAAAAAGTAAGAAGTATATTTTCAAAATTGTAGTCTCGTACCTTATGCTGCAAATGTGAGAGTTTTATATCTGTGAGCCTGATTGCTAGCCGTTGGAGTGTAAATGCTCTTCTTTCATAACGCCTCAAGCCCAATTATGGGGCTTTTATTGGTCTCCAACGGTCTGCTTTGCTGGTTTCGTAACTGCCCAGGTTACTTGCTGGCACCATTGAATGACCTTCCTTTCCTCGTCGTTGATGGTTTGTTCGTCATCAGGGGATACCCTCGTCATTACGTTGACCTCGTCACTATAACGTGTTCTCATCAATCCCATCAATTGCCCCCCAGGTTCTGTGGTCGTCAGTGACGTGTCATGAGGGCCACAGAAGTGAAAAGTTTCGTTCATTGAGTTGTTTGTGACGCTTGGGGTTTCGTTTCGAATTTAACGAGGGATGGCGGCGCGGTATGGAACGTGGCCACATGGCATATGCTGATTGAGGGTATTAATGGCATGACCCTTGGGTTTCCCGTTACTTTTCAGTTTCCTTGGGTTTTTGGGTTTAAAAAACCTTTCTTTTCCTTCACTCTGGTTTTTCTTTCCCTTCCTACTCCGAGCGTTTGTCCCTTTTGTTTCGTTTCTGCCACCATTCCGATCTCATTCCGGTGATTTTGACCTTGCTCCGGTGACAAATTTCTCCAGCGACAAATTTCTCCGGCCTCGACTGTTCCTCTTTTCAAGGTACGCTATTCTTTCGATTTCTCAGATTATTTTCTTCATGAACTCTTTATAAATTCCTGATTTTTCTTTTGTCTTTTACTTTTGCTTTTTTTGTGTTTGGGCGTTTAGGATTGGGTACCTTTTTCATGGTTAGTTCTTCTGAGGTTTGGGTAGCTTGCCCCTCAGTTTCTTTCTTTTTTGCTCGCTTAGGGGCGGCTTTGGGTGTCTCCGGGGACTTTTTTCCTTTGATTGGGGATTATCTTTTTGAAGGTAGTGGGTTGAGTGTGGTTCTAGGGGAGCTATCTCCAACTTTAGGCCTGTTATTGGCTTGGTTTGAGAGAGAGACGAGGAGAATGTCGAAAGTGAGATCTAGTGAGTTAGACACTGGGTTGTCGTCTAGCGGCGGCCTGATCGAGGGTGATACAACTGTTTCTACCCTTCGTCAGGTTAGGGCTTTTTATGCTCTCAATGAAAAGTGTGGGCTGGACGCTGATACAGTGGCCAGGTTTAAGGATAGGTTCCAGTTCCCTGCACGGGTCCGGGTTCGTCGGCCTGGTCTTGAGGATCGAGCTTGCCATTTCTTCCCAGGTGAAGTGTGCTTCTACGAGGCTGCTTTTACTTGTGGGCTTAGGTTACCCGTCCATCCCTTGGTGATGGAGCTATTGGATTACTTTGGCATTGCCCCCGGGCAGCTCATGCCGAACTCTTGGAGGATAGTCATTAATTGTATGGAGATTTGGCTGGCCGCCAACGAGGATATGATCAAAGTGAGTGAGCTCGTCCATATCTATCGTTTGAAAGAATCAAAAGAGTATGGGTATTACGAACTAGTCCCTTGGACGAGGAGGACTAGAATCATTAAGGGTCTAGCCTCGTCATTCAGGTACTGGAAGTCCCGTTTCGTTTTCGTGTTGGGAGATGACTTTGAGACCCCTTCCAGTGAGGCTTGGGGTGATATCCCAAGGTTACTTCGTCGGTGGGGAACCCCAAATTTAGGTGCGTCTATGTTCCTTCTCGTCTGTTTATTTTTTGTCTTGCATGTTTGGTCGTCATTAACCACTTATTCATTTCTTTTTGCAATTAAAAGGCGTCCCAAGTTGAAGAGCAAATACCAGGAACGTCTTCAAAAGGCAATCGAATATTCTAAGTCGATTGAGAGTTGCGACGACCTCCTTGATCCATGGACACTTGCTTTCTACTGCTTGGACCCGGATCCGTCTCCCTACGTCTTGCACAGCATCAGCATCGAGGAGAAGAAGAGTAAGTGTTTACTTCGTCCATACCGGCCTTTAATCGCGTACTTTTGGATTTCTTAACTCTTCTCTCTCTTTTTTTTTTTTTTTTTTTTTTTTTTTTTTTTTTTTTTTTTTTTTTTTTTAGAGATGACTACCAAATTCAACAAGGACATGTACGCCAAGATGAGAGCCAAGGAGGACGAACCCTTGGCTAGTATCGGCAAGAAAGTGGTTCGAGTGACGGGGAAGGGTCCTTCCACCGTTGCTTCCGTGGATGCTACTCCAATCGTCCCGGGGGTAGAGGGTGTCCGAGTGGCTTCGCCTGCCACCTCTGTCGAGGAAATCCCTACTCCGTCATCAAAGAGGCCGAGGCTGTCAGCCAAGGACAAAGAGAAGGAGAGAATGGGCTCGTCCATCTTTGATGACGAGGGTGTGGCTGTAGAGCAGGCACACAACATTGTGAAAGCTGAGGACCTTAAGGTCTTTTCTGGGGTACCTATCAACGTGGTTGTGAGTCAGCACGTCCACAAGATTGTGCAGGTAAGGCTGTTCATAACTTTTTCCTTGGTCTCTTCTTCCATTTTTTTTTTTTTTTTACTGACATTCTTATCTTGCTTCGTCAAGTGTTGGGGGAGAGCCTTCATCTAGCTTCTGAGTGTCTTACTCAAGAGGCTAAGGTGGCTTCCTTGACTTCTAGGATGGAGGCTCTGGAGAAGGAGAAATCAACTTTGAAGAAGGACCTTATACAGTCGATGGACGAGTCTGCTACCTTGAAGGAGAAGGTCAAGGCTCTAAATTTTGACCTAAGGGTTGAGCGTCAGCTGAATCTGGAGAAGGATGACGAGCTTCAGGCGGCGAAAGAGAAGTTGAAGACAATCGCTGCCAGGTCCGTCGAGGCCTTTCAGCAGACGGAGGAGTATTCCACTGTACTTTTCAGTTGGTATTTCAAGGGATTTGAGCTCCTCCACCGGTACCTCGTCAAGTACCCTACAGGGGTTGATCTGCCAAGTCTGGACCTAGAAGTGGTGGATCAAGTGATGGCTGTTGACGAGGCTGCCCAATCTTCTGCTCCCGACAGTGATTCCCCTGCTACTGACGACGCTCCTATCGCTGAGAACGTTCCTATCGCTAAGAACGTTCCTGCTGCTGACGACCCGGTTACTGACGCTTCAGATGCCCGAGCCTGATCCTTAGAGAAACTTATCACTTATATTTGCCCATTCTGTTTTAGGCCCTTTTTGGGGATGTACATATATTTTTTGTTTTTATTTCAATTTTCAGGACAATATCTTTTGGTCCTGTTAAGAGAACAAGGATAATTGCCCTATGTTTTTGGGCTTTTCTATGATTTAATGTTTATCTGTTTTTGTGGTTACACTACTGTCTGTGTTTGTGCACATGTGCGTGATTTAGCATAAACTTCTTAGCGTACCTTGTATTTAGCTGGTACTTAGTGCAAATTCCTTGTGATTTGCTCGTCATTCTTTATCCTTGTTGTGGATTTCTATCCTTCTTCTTTTTCTTTTTGTTCTTTTCCTTGTGGGTTCGCCAGTGTCCTTGGTTCGTTCAGTGGGACTTTGCCATTCGCATATCCCTCGTCAGTGATTTACATCCGTCTTAGAGGAATCTTATCACTTAGCCCCTTTTTTTTTATGGTGACTTACATCCCATTAAGAAATCTCGTCACTTAGGGCGTCGTCAGTGAGTTACATCCGTCTTGGCGGAATCTTATCACTTAGCCTTTTTTTTTTTTTATGGTGACTTACATCCCATTAAGGAATCTCGTCACTTATGACTTCGTCAGTGATTTACATCCGTCTTGGCAGAATCTTATCACTTAGCCTTTTTTTTTTTATGGTGACTTACATCCCATTAAGGAATCTCGTCACTTTGGGCTTCGTCAGTGATTTACATCCGTCTTGGCGGAATCTTATCACTTAGCCCTGTTCTTATGTTGGTGTTGTCGTCAGTGACATACACTCGTCAAGGTGGGCTCCTGTCAGTTTAACTTACAATTGACTGGACCTGTCTGCATAAAGACATCAAAGGATAAGAAATTTTTATTGAATTCAGGAGCAATTGCCTTTGTCTATTACATTTACTGGTTGTACTTTTTTAAATGCTCAATATTCCATAGTCGAGGAAGCCTTTGTCCGTCCATGGTTTCCAGGTGATAACTTCCTTATCTTGAGTAATGAATGACTCGGTAGGGACCTTCCCACGTAGGACCCAGTTTTCCCTGGGCAGGGTCTTTAGTTGCCATGGTGGTCCTGCGTAGGACGAGGTCACCTATGTCTAGGCATCTCAGTTTGACCTTTTTGTCATAGTATTCGGCCATCTTTCTTTGATACTTCGTCATCTTGTTGGATGCGTTGACTCTTATTTCGTCCAGACAATCTAGGTTCAGTCGTAGTTCGTCGTCATTGATCTCTTTGTTGAAAGTTCCACGTCTGATGCTTGTGACCCCTCCTTCGACTGGGATTACTGCTTCTGTACCATAGGTAAGCCTGAAGGGGGTTTCTCCCGTTGGGGTTCTGGCGGTGGTTCTGTAAGCCCACAGGACATTTGGTAGTTCTTCTGGCCAGGCACCTTTCGCATCGTCCAGTCTGGTCTTGATAATCTTGAGCAGCGTCCGGTTCGTCACTTCCGTCTGCCCGTTTGCCTGAGGATGCCCTGGGGATGAGAACTAATTCTTGATCCCAAGGTTTAAGCAGAATTCCCTGAAGCCTTGGCTGTCGAACTGCCTTCCATTATCTGATATGATCGTCGAGGGAATCCCGAACCTGCAGATTATGTTCTTCCACACAAAGTTCTGGATCTGAGCCTCAGTGATCGTTGCTAGGGCCTCTGCTTCAACCCATTTTGTGAAATAGCCAATAGCAACAAGAAGGAATTTTACCTGACCTTTACCTTGGGGTAGAGGACCGACGATATCGATTCCCCATTGTGCAAATGGCCATGGGGAAGCTATGGTCGTCATTTTCTCTTCTGGAAGCCGTTGCACATTCCCGTATCGTTGGCATTTGTCGCACCTCCTGACAATCTCAACAGCGTCCACCTGCATGGTTAGCCAAAAATATCCTGCCCTTACCACTTTGTTTACTAGGGATCTGGAGCTGGCATGGTCGCCACAAATTCCTCCGTGTACTTCCTTCAAGATGTATTTGGCCTCTTCCTCGTCGACACACTTCAAGTAGGGCATAAAGAAGCCTCTCTTGTACAAGACATCATTCAGGATCGTGAATGTGGCTACCCTCTTCTTGATCTTTCTAGCTTCTTCAGTGTTTTGAGGAAGGTGCCCGTCCTGGAGGAAGGACATTATAGGCGTCATCCAGGTATCAGTGCTCTGAATGGTGAAGGTTGCAACTTCCTCGATACTAGGGTGTTTTTGGACTTCCATCGCCAGGTTCGTGCTAGTCCCTTCTTCTTTTGATGACGCTAGCTTTGACACTTCGTTAGCCCCCATATTCTGACTTTTTGGGATTTGTATGAACTCCACTGTATCAAATTCCTGAGCTAGCTGTCTTGCCAACTTGAGGTACTTCTGCATCCTTTCTTCTTTTGCCTCGTATTCTCCCTTGATCTGTCTAATCACTAGTTTTGAATCACTTTGGATCAACAAATTTTTAGCACCAAGAGCTTTTCCAAGTCTCAGTCCCGTCAGTATTCCTTCGTATTCAGCTTCGTTGTTGGTGGCTGGGAACTTTAGCTGGACCCCATATTTCAGCACTTCTCCGTCGGGGGTGGTTATGATGGCCCCTACTCCCCCCTTCTTTTGGGCTAACGAACCATCAGTCTGTATTATTAGTTTATCTGCTTCGACGGTAGTCCTGTCTTCGTCAGGGAACGTGAATTCTGCGATGAAGTCCGCCAGAGCTTGTGCCTTGATCGCTGTTCTTGGATGGTACTCGATGTCAAATTGACTAAGTTCAATTGCCCACTGGACCATTCTCTCTGCTGCTTCTGGCTTGCTCATTGACTTTTTGATCGGTTGGTCCGTCATTACGAGAATAGGATTTGACTAGAAATATTGCCTGAGCTTGCGCGAGGCCACTATTAGTGCAAACGCAATCTTTTCGATCCTTGGGTATCTGGACTCAGCTCCTTGGAAAGCTTGGCTGACGTAGTAAACCGGAAGTTGCTTCTTGCCCTCTTCCCTAATCAAAGCTGCACTTACTGCCGAGGCTGACACCGCCAGGTACAGGTATAGGTTTTCTCCTTCTTTGGATGGGCTTAGGAGAGGCGGACTGCTTAGGTATTGCTTCAGCTCTTGGAACGCCGCTTCGCACTCGTCGGTCCAAGCAAAAGCCTGCTTCAATGTCTTAAAGAAGGGCAGGCATTTGTTTGTGGCCCTAGAGACGAACCTGTTTAAAGCTGCTATTCTTCCTGTGAGTTTCTGAACATCCTTGACGGTTTTAGGTGAGGCCATGTCAATGATAGCTCGTACTTTCTCTGGATTTGCTTCTATTCCTCTTTGGGACACCATGAATCCCAAGAACTTCCCCGAGGCTACCCCAAAAACACACTTGCTTGGATTCAACTTCATCTGGTGTTTTTTGAGGGTTGCAAAAGTTTCCTCCAAGTCGTCCAGATGTGTGAGCTCTTCCTTACTCTTGACGAGCATATCGTCCACATACACCTCCATGTTCTTGCCAATCTGTTAGCTGAACATTCTGTTTACCATTCTCTGATACGTAGCTCCAGCATTTTTCAGCCCAAAAGGCATCACCTTGTAACAGTAGAGTCCTTGGCTTGTGATGAAGGCTATCTTCTCCTGGTCTTTTTCAGCCATCTTTATCTGGTTGTACACTAAGAAGGCGTCCATGAACGTCAGTAACTTGTGTCCGGCGGTGGAGTCCACGAGCTGGTCTATCATTGGTAGAGGGAAGCTGTCCTTTGGGCATGCTTTGTTCAGGTCGGTGAAGTCTATACACATTCTCCACTTTCCGTTCGCTTTCTTTACCAGGACGATGTTGGCGAGCCATTCTGGATAATATACTTTCCGGATGAATCCAGCCGTCAACAGTTTGGTCACTTCCTCTGCCACTGCCTGATCTCGCTCTGGGGCGAAGGTTCTTTGTCGTTGCTGAACGGGCTTCCTGTTGGGGTCCACATTCAGCCTATGCTGGATGACTTCTGGAGATATGCTCGGCATGTCTTCGTGACTCCATGCAAAGACATCTAGATTCCCTTTAAGGAACATTATGAGTCTCGTTCTCATCTCGGGGCTTAGCGTCGTCCCTATCTTGGTCGTCTTGTCTGCATTTCCTTCTACCAATTCCACTGTTTCCAAGGTCTCCATCCCGTCTTCCTCTTTTTCTTCAATCGTCCACGTGTGGTTCTCCTTTCCTGCCAGTACGGCCTGATAGCATTCCCTTGCCAGGACTTGATCACCCTTCACTTCACCCACGCCGTTGTCTGTCGGGAATTTCACCTTCAAACAGTAGGTTGACATCGCCGCCTTCCACTTGTTGAGGGTGGGCCTCCCAATGATGACATTGTAGGATGAGGGGCAATCTACCATCAGGAAGTCTACTTGTTTGGTCAACTACAATGGGTAGGTCCCTGCCGTCACTATCAGAGTCACTATACCCCTGGGGTAGACCCTGTCTTCACTGAAGCTGACGAGTGGAGAATCAAAAGGGCGAAGCCTTTTTGGATCTAATCTTAGCTGTTGGAAGGTTGGGAGGTAGATGATATCCGCTGAGCTCCCGTTATCAACAAGGATCCTTCTGGTATTGAACCCTTCTATATTCAGCACTATGACCAGGGGATCGTTGTGGGGCTGCTTTACTCCCCTGGCGTCTCCTTCACTGAAGGACATGTCTTGGTATGTTCGTCGGTGCTTGGACGGAGGCATGGTGTGGACGTTGTTCACCTGTCTATGGTATGCTTTTTTGAGTGATCTAAATGATCCTCCTGAGAATGGTCCTCCTGTGATCGTGTTTATCTCCCCGATCACCTTGCGTGGAGGCTGGGATGGATGGTCGTCATCCTGAGTGAAGGATTCACGCTGGGTCTTGTTGTCGTCTCTGAACTTGCTATATTCTCCTTTCTTTACATACTTCTGTAACTTTTCTTTCCGTATTAATTCCTCTATTTGCTCCTTCAGGTCTCTGCAATCTTCTGTGTTGTGGCCATGGTCTCTATGGAACCGGCAATACTTGTTCTTGTCACGTACGTTGGGGGATGAGTGTAATGGCCTGGGCCATTTGAGATAATGCTTGTCCTTGATCTGCGTGAAAATCTTGTCAACAGGCATAACCAAAGGAGTAAATTTTACCGTCTGAGGATTTTTGTCGTCCTTCCTCCTATTCCCGTCATTGTTCCGACGTTCTGGTCTGTCTCTCTTTTGCCCCCTACGGTCGTCTTCCCTCTTGGCCTTGTCTCCTGGCCTCTCGGTATCTTTTATGGCAGCTAGAGCATCTTTTGCGTTCATGTACTTTTGTGCCTTCAGGAGCATCTCCGCCATCGTCTTCAGGGGTTTTTTTGCAAGAGAGGCCACGAGGTCTCTGGATCTCAACCCTGCTTTGAAGGTCGTCAGCTGTACCTTGTCATCAGCTTCGTCTACTTCCAGAGTTTCCCGGGTGAATCGCTTGACATATGACCTCAGAGTCTCCTTCTCCCCCTGTCTCATGGTGAGTAAGTAATCTACTGGCCTCCTTGGGCGTTGTCCCCCTATGAAGTGGCGCAAGAAGGCACTACTCAGCTGATCGAAATTGTCTATGGACGAGTTTGGCAACTTAGTAAACCATTCTCTTGCAGCTCCTTTGAGAGTTGTCGGGAAGAAACGGCACAGTATTTCGTCAGGTGGCTGTTGAAGTCCTAGAGTCGTCTTAAAGGTATTAAGGTGATCCTGGGGATCTTTTAGCCCGTTGAAAGGTTCAAGCTGAGGTAAGCGAAATTTTGAAGGCACAGGGCATTCTAGTACTGCGGCAGTGAAGGGTGAATCCGTGGCTCTTACCATTTTGTCCACGCTTCGGTCCGTCTTTTCTTTAATGGCGCTCCTCAGCTCGTCCATTTCCTTCCTCATTTCTCGAAGGAGGTCCGAGTTTTGTTCGTCCAGAGTAGTTGGTCTATGAGGGGTTCCTCTCCGTTGACTATCCCCTTCTTCCTCCAAGTTATATTTGGACCGGTTCTCTTCTTGTTGAGCCTGTTGAACTTGCTAAAGCCGTAGCTTCATTTCCTGGTTCTGTTTGGTGAGTTCTTCAATGGTGGCTGCAAGGGCCTGGACTTGTTGGGCCAAGGCTGCTGAGTCTAGGTTGGATTCCATCTGAATGTAGAGGCTTGATGGGAACTACGCTCTCAGATATGAATCTGGAAATATCGTCCCCATAGACGGCGCCAAACTGATGAGATGCAAACTCGTCAGTCTCAGTAGGCAGATGGAACTCCCCGTTAGCGCCTGGTTCTCTTCAAGAAGGGTGGTCACCGGTGTGGTGCCTGCCACAATGTCTCCGATGCCAAAGTTAGAACAATCAAGATGTTCACAGAACTAAAAAGTAAGAAGTATATTTTCAGAATCGTAGTCTCGTACCTTATGCTGCAAATGTGAGAGTTTTATATCTGTGAGCCTGATTGCTAGCCGTTGGAGTGTAAATGCTCTTCTTTCATAACGCCTCAAGCCCAATTATGGGGCTTTTATTGGTCTCCAACGGTTTGCTTTGCTGGTTTCGTAACTGCCCAAGTTACTTGCTGGCACCATTGAATGACCTTCCTTTCCTCGCCGTTGATGGTTTGTTCGTCATCAGGGGATACCCTCGTCATTACGCTGACCTCGTCACTATAACGTGTTCTCGTCAATCCCATCAATATCTATATCAGACTCTTATAGCTGGCATAAAATTTTGGCTAATAATGTTCTTTACACACTATCTATGATAGTCTAGCAAATAACAGGCAATTGCTTTACACACACTTTGGATTAAACAAACAAAAAGACCCCACTCTACATAGAATGAGATTCTTTCCATTTCACTTTAAATGGAGAGAATGCATTTCAAAATTAAAATTTTATTTTCTAGATTTAACAACAAACAATATATTAAGTTATTTAAAATTTTAAATAATGTAAATTAGATATTCCTGTAAAAGTTTAATTGTTAATCTAAACCATAAAATGTATTTATTTTAAATGAAGAGGACACACCCATTTAAAATACAGTAAATATGTTTTATATTAACTATACACGTATTATGGCCCCTTTTAATTCTTTTTCATTCCTTAGGTTGACTCGGAGTCGGGGCATGTGAAATGCATGCCATGACAATGCAGGCAGAACTCTTGTATAAATATATGAGAACTCTAGTGCCATAACCACAAAACTAGCGAGAAAGCCTTCTTCTTTCTCTGCTTCTTTATATCATCATCATGGCTCCTTTTTTTTCCATCCCATCAATTCTCACCACCATTAAGTTCTTCCTGTTATTTTCACTTCTTGTGGGAATGGTCTCTGCTCAGTTGTCCTCTACTTTCTATGCAACATCATGCCCTAATGCCCTTTCCACCATTAAATCAGCTGTAGACTCTGCAGTGTCAAGTGAGCCATGCACGCATGGGAGCATCCTTGCTCCGTCTTCACTTTCATGACTGCTTTGTTAATGCAAGTCATCTCTCTCTCTCTCTCTCTCTCAATGCTTTGTTTTTTGAACTCACCGAAATCATTAAGTTATATGTTTGACTTCTCAAGGTTTTATACGTATTCGCGTGTGTGTATTTTTTCACTTATTTCGCATTACCTCATATCTAGATTTTCTCTTATTACTTTGTTTTTGGTCCTGTTTTCCCTTGCTCCTTCTTGCCTAGAGTTGTTGATGCTATGAGGAAGGATGATTCCTCTCAATTGCATTGTGTTTCATGTAATAATATTAGAAACAAAATTTTTTTTTCCCATAATATATTAAGATGATAAGTTATGATTGGAGAAACGTCATTTTATATGGGTCTATTAGTAATACTATTTTTATCCACTAATCACAACAAATCATATAACTCAGTTGTGAACAATATTATATAGATATATTATTTGATAGTGACAACTTTGGAATAAAAGCCATGGGGCCAAATGCTGCTAAAGATTCCTTCAAAATAATTGTAAAATTTGCAATGGCTTCTTTTTGCATAATAATCTAATTGTACGTCGGTCAAGACACTGATGGCTAACATTGGCTAGCTAGCCTCTTAATAAAAGAGATTGTAGCAGTCCCGGGTTCAAGTTCGTCACTTTTGGCCAGGCTGCTTGTTAAGTTTTATATTTCACATTCTATATATTGACATAATAATATTGTATTATAAGCCATATAAAGTCATTTAATTCTTCGTATGTTGAGACATGTAGCCATATATACATGGGTGCATTTCTACGGAGAATTGATACTGTAGACTGTAGTTGCTGTAAACTTTATTACATAAAACTTATAAACTATTGTTTTAACTTTTAAATACAATATATATATATATATATATTTTTTAATTGTATGATTTAAAATAACACCAATCATTTTCATTTTTAAATCATATATATTGTAAACCTTTTATAATAATAATTGATAATAACTTTAATATTTTCCTTTGTGATGAGACAGACAATAAGATTCCTTTAACGCAACATAAATAAATAAATAACGAATTTGAACATTATGTAATAGGGGTGTGATGTATCGGTCCTTTTAGACGACACTTCAACTTTCACCGAAGAGAAAACAGCTGGTTCCAACAATAATTCTCTAAGGGGATTTGACGTAGTAGACACTATCAAATCTCAATTGGAAAATATTTGCCCTGGTGTTGTGTCTTGAGCTGACATTTTAGCCGTTGCTGCGAGAGATTCCGTTGTTGCAGTAAGAAAAAAGTCACAACTTCACATTATTTATGAATTTTAATTTGAACCATAATATTATAGGGAAATCAACGTCTTGTTGTTTTGCTGTCATTTTCATCATATTATTTGTTTTCATTCAGTTGGGTGGGACTAATTGGACGGTTCAATTGGGTAAAAGAGACTCAACCACCGCAAGTTTAAGTGCTGCTATTTCCAATATCCCTGCTCCAACATTGAATCTTAGTGGCCTTCTCAGTGCCTTCTCAAACAAAGGTTTCACTGCCAATGACTTAGTGGCCCTATTAGGTTGGTTTAATTTTTTAAATCCTTAAATCTTTTATGCCTTTGGAAAGGGCTTTTTATTTATTTATTTATTTATTTAGTTTTAATAATCAAAAAATGAGTAGAGAAGGGTGACTTGATTTATCGTTTCACCTGGACGTGATTATAGTGACACTCTACTCATTGGGCCCAGGCCTAAAGGGCTCCTCATAAATTGACCAAACATTATTTTTATAATTTGTTCAGGATCTCACACAATAGGCCAAGCAAGGTGCACAGTTTTCCGAACTAGGATTTACAATGAGACCAACATAGATTCCACATTTGCAACTTCATTGAAATTGAACTGTCCAAGCACTGGTGGTGACGACGGTCTTGCCCCTCTAGATGTGACTAGTCCAACATCTTTTGACAACGCTTAATTAAGAATTTGATAAGCAACAAGAGTCTCTTACACTCAGACCAAGAACTCTTTAATGGGGGTTCCACAGATTCCCAAGTTAACGCTTACAGCTCCAACTCCGCAAGCTTTCTAACAGACTTTGCAAACGCAATGGTGAAGATGGGGAACCTTAGCCCACTCACAGGCACAAGCAGCCAAATTAGGAAAAACCAACTAAGTTAAGTCAATGGAGTGAGCCTTTTTGAGGATTCATTTCATTGTTGTCGCTATTGCTAGTAAACAAAATTTTTCATAGTCATTGATGTGACATGTTACAGTTGATGTATAATAAAAATTGTGAATTTTTTTGAATATCTATTATGGTTATATCAAATATATAGACATTTGTCAACTTAAAATGCAAAAGTGAGAAAGTGAGATATATATATATATATATATTTTTTTTTTTCAACAAAAAATATAATAAAAATAAGGGAATTCAACAAATAATAAGTAACTAGATAATATTTAAAATAAACAACAATTGAGACTGCAAAGAAACTCAATTAAGAGAGAGCAAGCAAAGTTTAACCTTAACAACAATCCAATGGATAAGTCCATTAATTCAACTGATGTATGTAAATTTAAGATGCATTAAGTCCAAAACACTCCAATATTTTGACAAATTGATCCAATTTCCTCAGATAAGTGTTTAAGGGCTAACTACAATTCCAAATAAAAAACCAAATGACCAAGTGACTACTGTGGCAAGTTGGCAACATACTCTTTTAGACCCCTTTTTTTTTTCCTACTTTATTAGGGGAGGTGAGGAAGCCATTGGAAATATATTCGGTTTATGGGCAACTAGAAACTCCAAAAAGTACATAGACAAAATTTAACCGGTTTATATAGGGGGAGGCCGAGAGACTATCAACTGTGACTCTCCCATCCTCTAGTTAAGCTTCAAAGGCACAATTTTTTGGGCAAGCTAGGATAGTGGCTCAGGGTGACAATCGGGCCCAATTTGTCGTTGATTGTCATCTCTACTGCGGACTGCCTCGAAGTGAAATTTTTTTTTTTGGATGGAATAAAATTAGGTAAAGAAGGGCAACTTGAATTGGTGTCTTCCACCTAGACTTGATCATAATCCTCGTAGTGATTTTGAACCCAAGGTTTTCACGTGTTTCATTCATTGTTGTCCTAATTATCCTTTCCCAAAACATCATCATTCATCAAATTCTAGCCTCTGTGTGTGTGTGTGTGTGTGTGGTGGCTTTGCAAAGAAGCCAACCAAGCCTGAAAATCATACAAAGTGTTCGAAGCAGACATTTTACTTTTTAGATTCTAAATTTATGCATCTTCTCCAGCTAGGATTAGTGTTGCAAGACAATTACGAGCTAAAATTGTAAATCAAATTAGATTAGTGATTGGGGAAGCTAATCAGCGTGCATTCCACGTAACTTTGTTTAGTTAGGCCCATAGTTAAACTAAGTACATATAGAGTTACTGTATCATTGCCAATTTTGTAAGGCTATCACCCATGTATAGCAAATAGCAGTGTCAATTAATTAATGGACAAAATTTCTTTCCAACCCTTTAAACTCCCACAAAAAAATTAAAATGATTATAGACCTTATGGTTATGCTGATACGTTTATGGCAATAGACCTTATGGTTGCCGGTCCATTTCCGTATAGGAATATAGTTAGCCCTTGCCTAAACAAAGTGGGCCTAATCCTCCAGAAAAGGATTTTCCTAGAACTATAATAATATATATTGTGAGATCAAGTAATGAGGATGGCTTAGGTCAATTATGTATACATATGCCAAATTAGGATATTTTCTATTATCCCACCACCATCATCTCATTTATATTAGCTGTTTCAAATTCCTTACGATGTACCTGATGGCAATCTCTCTCTCTCTCTTAGGATAAGTCAAACTTTGTATGTATCTTTTTCATATGCAAGTTAAATAGCGGTGATTAGATAGATATTAAATTTTCTTTTTATTGATTGCACGGAACTATTATTGATTGATTCATAACAAAAATTCATATCTTTTTCTCATGGACAAAAAAAAAAAATCATCTCCATTTTTATTTAATATTAGCATATGTAGCAAATTAGGGATAGAATAAATTATAGAATTAGATATATAATTTGGTTTTTGATGATTTATGGATTCCTTGTTTTTTGCATGAAATAACTCACTTAATCAGCACAATTTAAAAAAAAAAAAAAAAATAGATAGAATATGTGATGCAAAATTAACCCACAAAGTTAACGCAACATTTAATATATATACTATTAAAATGTAAGACTGATGAATTTATATTACAAGGAGCTAAACAAATCCTCAATTGGTAACAACAATTTTTACGTAGGATGGTCCCCTATTAAATTTTTACTTATTATAGGAAGCTAAACAAATCCTCATTTTGTAACAACCATTTTTAGCTAGGATGGTCCCCTGCAATGCATTTAAGATTTACGTAAAGGAAATTTGGATGGTACCGAACTAGCAGTAGGTCATTAACCGTACCCTCAATACATTTCCAAGTCTTAGATCTAAGACTTGCAAATGTATGGAGGGTACGGTTAGGCATTTTATGAGCCTAAAAGCACATTTTGAAAATTCAAAATTTTGTTTCGCAATAGCAACTCTGTATAATTTTTTTTTACAAATACTTATTTTAAACTCAAAATACCATTTTGTAATAGCCTATCCAAATGCATCCTTATCTTCATTACAAGTAAAATACTATTACTTACCAAAAGTAAAGTGAAATCCTCACATCTATGTGCATTCTAGTCAAAAGTTGGGGTATAATACATTAATACTATTGATGGAAACCAAAAATTATATAATTTGTTGAACGGTAAACTTTCCAGGGAATTTTAATTTATTTATTTGGCATGTATGGCACGAAGCATTATATATTCTCAAAAACCAAATTATAGTAAAATATTTGAAAATTTTCGAATATCCACATTAATAGTGGAAAATAAGTGACAAAAGATATACAAATAGAGAAATGCTTTTCGTTTTTGACACGAGTTCCATGCATGACATCGGCCCGGCCTAGTTGTGCCTGTAAACATTAACTTATCCGTTCAAATACGCCTCCATGTTTTTGTCAAAACCATAAAGTCCTATAGCATTAAAAAAAATTAAAAAAAAAAAAAGAAAAAAAAAAGGGAAATGTTTACAAACACCGTGCGGTATTTATTAAGGTTTTCCTAATATGGGTCTTAATAAAAAAGTTAGATAAATGAAAGAAAAAGACATAAAGTAGCTCCACAGTTTATTTTAACTTTTTTTCTCTCTCTATGAACCTGGTCCTATAGCTTATAAAAATTTTTTATTTTTTATTTAAATGACATAAAGCTGAAAAAAAGACGAAAAACTAAAATAAAAAAAAAAAAAAAAAATTGTTAACAGGCAACATAATATATTGAAAATTTTAAACATTAAAAAGGATTGAGTGAAATATTATAATTATTATGTTGTTGATGTCGTACCAACCAACCAATCCTACGTATAGGCATGAAAATTTTATTTTATTTATGGGTACAAGAATGAAAATTGAATGCATATGATCATAGATAAGCATGCTCAAAGTATAGGTTCCAATTTGTTCGTTTTTAGACCCCTTCAAAACACAACTAGATTAATCTAGTTAATTAGTCGAGTGATTATTTAGTCAAATTATCAGATCTAGGTTAACACAAATATATTATAGCGACTTAGGGAGGATTTAACAAAACGATATGATAACTCAGGAAAATCAAACTGGTAAAAAACTTAGGGAGGATTTAACCTAACTATCCTTAAGGTAAAACAAATTCACTATGAAAGAATTGAAATTTACACAATAGTGACTTAGACCACTAACATCCTATTGCTACGTCAAGTAGGAAACTTAGTGTATGTTTGGATAGCATGTTTAAGTGTTGCGTCTGCATTTTCTCTTTCTTTTTTTTTCTTTTTTTTTTTCAGTCGCAACTGTTGACCGGTCTTTTGTGAACAGTGCATAAATGCACTGTTCACGGGTCCCACAAACTCCACTTTTTATCAACTTTTTCATTAAAAATGGGTCCCACGGTACTATTTACATATTTAAAAATTATTTTGCTACAATGTTTTCAGTTTTCAGTTTCAACAAAATAAGTTCTATCCAAACAGACCCTTACTACCACGACCACGTGATAGTTCTAAGTCCATGGACTACTTTTTTCTTGGATTCACAGCAAGTACAAGCACTCTCACTTATGTATCTTTAAGCTCTTAAAACATCAATTGAACTGATTACCAAGCTCTTGACATCAATCTTGAGATTGGAAACCCTAAGTGTGTATGAAGGCAAATACCTCTAGATCTTACAAGAGATTCACACACACAGCATAAAGAGCAACCTCAAAACGTGGTTAGGGCTTTTTCTTTTATACTTAAGACAAAACATAAAACCCTACATGTCAAACGGGCTTGGGCTGAGTTGGAAAATTCTACAAAAAAACAATCTGCATGAACTTCGATCAATCAAGTCTAATTTTCAATTGATCAAGTCAGGCAGATTTACACAATAAATCTTACAGTACACTCGATTCCAACTTTACACTTAAACATACTTTGAGCAAGTATAAAATAAGATTAAATGTTTAGATCATGATTTGCCAACATTACGAAATGAAGTTCTAATACATTTAAACCTGAAGTCTCAGAACCCAACACAATTAATTCAATTGGTAAAATCTTTGATGATTGAATAAGAGATTCGAAATTCAATTCTCTCCTACATAAAAAACTGATTGGTTTCTTAGTCTGATGATATAGAGCGAAATTGCTAGAAACGGACGATATAGGTTGAAACTCCATAGAAAAAAATGTATAGGTAAGCATAAATGAATAGGTTCACAGTTTAGCCCAATGTACAAGGTATTGGAAAAAGGAAGCATGAAATAATTAATCACTAAATTTCATATAAAAGATCTTTTTTTTTTTTTTTTTTTGGGTGAGAAAATATTCTTCGTTTCTTAATAAAGATCAAGAAGATACAACGGCGGAACCAAAAAAATTCGGGGGGACCAAAATAATTCTATATATAAAATTAAATTGAAAGAGTAACATATTTACACATAAATTATACAAGTCAATATAAGCAAAATATTATAATAATAAGAAAAACTAAAAGAAAAAACATTATATTTCATAGATAACAAAAACAAAAGCAATATGGATCTCTAACTCTCAACCACAAAATCTGCAATCATATTTTCTTATATATAAAAAATATTGTTCATATCTTATATTTCTTATTCTCCAAATGCAAAATAATGAAAAAAAAAATCCTTAAAATGGGGGAAAATGATGAAGAAAACTTATATTAAATAATTGACTTAGCTATTGTTTAGAAACATGTATCTTGAATATGCTTTAATTTAATAGAGCAAAAAACAATGCATTAATTATTTATATAAACATATCTATTTTTTGGAAAAGATATATTAAATATATTTTTGGCAAAAATGCAAAACTGACCCTCTAACTTTTAGTCTTTTTCATTTCAGTCCTTTAATTTTCAGTTTTGTCATTTCAGTCCTCTAACTTTCAATTGTTGTCAATTTGGTATTTCGTTAAACTCCAGTTATGTCCTACTGTTAATTGAGAGCCAAAATGACGTCATTTTGGCTTCTTCTTTTTTTTTTTTTTTTTTTTTTTTTTTTTTTTTAATAAATTTTGGAATTAAAAGAAAATTAAAAAAAACTTATATTAAAAAAAAAAATTGAGGAATCACAGAGCACCATCACGGGCTCAATTTGACCCACCTTGATGAGACTACTGACGCTCCGAATCTGACGCCATGAGAGCTCGGAGAACAAGATCATGCCCTCAATGTTGTTGTACTCGAGGAGTGAGACGTAGGTGCCCATGTCAATGATGTTCTTCACCTAAATCATCACCGCCATGTCAACCTCTAGGTACTTCGCCTCGTACATTCGGCACTCCATGTTTGGAGTTTGCGAAGCCATGCCTATGTCTGTGTGTGTCTTTGTTTTTGAGATTTTTTTTTCCTCTTCAAGGATTAGGGTTTTTGAGTGATAGAAGATAAGAGCTTTTTGGGGTTTGGACTCTCACACAAAATTTGAGATGCGTTGATTATGTTGAATTTTCTGATGTCTTGGTTTTGATTTCAGGTAAGGGGAAGGACAAAATGTTTTCTCTTTTTTTTTTTTTTTTTTTTTAATATCAGTTTTTTTTTTAAAATTTTCTTTTAATTCTGAAATTTATTATTTAAAAAAAAAAAAAAACCAAAATGACAGAGTATAACTGGGGTTTAACAGAGTACCAAATTGACAACAATTGAAAGTTAAAGGACTGAAATAACAAAACTGAAAGTTAAAGAACTGAAATGAAAAAGACTGAAAGTTAGATGGTCAATTTTATATTTTTACCTATATTTTTTAACTTAATGAGTTATATATGTTATAAGAGTAATAAAAAGGAAAATGATGAATTGATCACTTAGATAAACGTAGGGCAATAGTTAAAAAAAAAAAAAAAAAAATTCTATAAATTTTTAATATATATGGTGCCTCCCCCCCCCCCCCCCCCCCCCCCCCCCCCCCCTCTGCCACTGGGAAGATACTAGAAAATTTTTTAGGTCTGCTAGACAGTTCGTCAATTCCTCCACTCATGTGATGGGTGAATCTAAAAAAAAGGTTAAGTTGATATATCTTTCTAAATTTTATTCTAAGTGACTATAGATGGAACAATTTTCATTGATTTCTTTTGTTCTTTGATGCAGAACATTGTCCACGGTTATTAGAAGAATTTTCTTATAATTTGCATTTTTGTTATTTTTTTAACTGGAAATGTTCCCTCTTTTTTTTTTTTTTTTTTTTTTTTTTTTTAATAACACACAAACATACAACAACACAACAACTCCAAAACTGCTAGCAGCAATTAGTGGGTAATGTGGCAATATTTCATTTTTTTTTAGCAAATTTCAGTTAAAAAAATATATGGTAAATAAGTCAAACTCACAAATTTTTTTTTTTTTTTTTTGGTTAAATAAACTCACAAATTAAAAGTTAAACAAATAACCTCACGTACATCATTCATTAATTTATTTTATTCCTTTTCTGTACACAGCGTTGACTCGGCCGGGTAACGAGAAAAATACATTATTCCAGAACGTGCATGTTAGCTGGAACTCTTGTATAAATACATGAGAATTCTAGTGCCTTAACCACCCAACAAAGCAAAAAATCCATCTTCTTCTTCTTCTTTCTCTATCTTCAATAATCATTATGGCTCACTATTATTCTAGCTCAGCAATTCTAGCTGCCATTAGATTCTACCTCTTATTTTCACTTTTTGTGGGAATGGTCTCAGCTCAATTCTTGTCCCCTTTTTTCTATGCAAGAACATGCCCTAATGCCCTTACCACCATTAAATCAGCTGTAGACTCTGCAGTGTCAAGTGAGCGATGCATGGGAGCATCCTTGCTCCGTCTTCACTTTCATGACTGCTTTGTTCAAGTCCTCTCTCTCTCTCTCTCTCTCAACTGCTTTAATTTGTTTAAATAAAGTCACATACTTTTTTCTAATATACGGGTCTACTATTGACACAATTTTATCATGCATGAATCACATGTAGTCACGTACTTTTTCTCAAAATTTTCTGTTTATAATTTGATAATTTCAATAAGGGAGAGAGAATTTGAATTCTAAACATCTTCATTGAAAATACAAAAATGTGTCAATTGAACAATAAGGTTCTTCACATAACAAGTTGCATAATTAGTAGTCAAAAAAATTGTAAATTTTTATTTTATTTTTTGTATTTGAACTTAATGATAACCACAAGTTTAGAATAAAGTCATGGACCAAATGTCGTTAACATGCATGCAAAATTATTGTGATCACTTGTTTTGGCTAAATAATTTAAATTGTAAGGCGTAATGATATCTGTGAGATCTTAGATTCAAAACTTTTTGTCAGTATCTTAAGGTCACCTCCAAGGGTTTCTTCCTTGTAATAATCTGGTGTGTGTGGTACGGGAAGACTACACATGCCCAAGGAAATAGCTAGATACTTGAAAAGGTCTGGATATTCTTATTTGTTAAAAAAAAAAAAAAAAAGTCTAGCAAGCTCTTCACATGCAATAATGTTTTATGAGCCATGTAAAGTCATTTACTTGTTTAACCCAACATAAATTTAAAGGTTCATGACAACATAAAAGACTATACTAAATTGTGCTAATGGATTATTAACCCCTTGATTTGTTGAGGTATTATCCCTGCATTTGTGGTGAGGAGTAGTACTATAGCTATTACACATTTTATTACATAAATTTTACACATTCTTATGTTAATTTTTAAAATTAAATAAAAAAAATAACGATTTAAAATTTTATTATTATATGACATCAATCATACATTTTGTCACTATCATATTGTAGATTTTTTTTTTTTATAGTAAAATTAATAGTAACTTTGACATTTTCCTTGTAATAAATATAGAAAATATAGATGGCAGAAATATTTAGCATCAGAAAAATAACAAGTTTGAGTAATATTATGTAATAGGGGTGTGATGCATCGGTCCTCTTGGATGACACAGCAAATTTCATAGGAGAGAAAACAGCTTTTCCAAATAATAATTCACTAAGGGGATTTGACATAATAGACACCATCAAATCTCAATTGGAGAATATGTGCCCTGGTATTTATCGTGTGCTGACATTGTAACGGTTGCTGCTAGAGACTCTGTTGTTGCTGTAAGAAAAAGTTTCAAATTCATATTATTTATAAATTTTAATTATTCATATTAGAACATATATTAAAATCGTGTTCTTTTGCTATTGAAATTATTTGTTTCAATCCAGCTGGGTGGACCTAGTTGGCCGCTCCTATTGGGCAGAAGAGACTCTACTACTGCAAGTTTAAGTGCTGCTAATTCCGACCTTCCTTCTCCAGCATTGAATCTTAGTGGCCTTATTAGTGCCTTCTCAAACAAGGGTTTTACTGCCCAAGAAATGGTGGCCCTATCAGGTGAGTATTGTTTAAAAATATTACATTTTTTCAAGGTACAAAAGAAAGAAAATAAACTAATCCACAATAATTATAAAAAGAAGGGAGTCATATTTACGGATGCCAATAAGATAATTGTTAATAAACAATTTTAAAGAAGTTTTTGTATCACTTTTATAGAAAATTAAAAAAATTGTCAAAATATTAATTACTTTTTCTTTTTTTCCATAAATACATTTCTAAAATGGTTCACTAACAAATGCCCTTAGGGCATTCATTAACATTTCCCTTTAAAAAATAAAAAATAAAAATTTTAAAGGCCCTTTAAAAAATAATAAAAAACTAGTTTTTTAAACTTATTTTGCCTGGTCCTATACTTCAAACTTTTCTCCCTGATTCCTACGCAACTTTACAACAAATAAACAATAAACAAAGCACATATGAAAGAGTACAGTTTCATCAAAAAAAAAAAAAAAGAAGAAAGAGTACAGCTGGCAAGCCAAAAAAGGAAAAAGGTTTTTTTACTATAAAATTTTGGTGGATCCCAAAATTTTTTTATTTATTTATTAAAAATAAAACTACTTTGTAAATTAGTAAATCTCATCTAAACGCAATAGTAAAAAGTTCTTATAAACTTAATATTTAATTATCCCATCAATTATTTGAGGTTTAGGAAGAAAACGATTCGAACGATGAGATTAACAGTATTTTGTAATTATCTCACTCAAAATAAAATAAAAAATTAACCCATCAATGGTGTTTAAAGCCATGTATAAAATGACCCAACATATTATTTTTATAAAATTTGTTCAGGATCTCACACAATAGGCCAAGCAAGGTGCACAATTTTTCGAGACAGGATTTACAATGAAACCAATATAGGTTCCTCATATGCAACTTCATTGAAATCAAACTGTCCAAGCGCCGGTGGTGACGACAATCTTGCCCCTCTAGATGTCACAAGTCCAACATCCTTTGACAATGCTTACTTCAAGAATTTGTTGAGAAAAAAGGGTCTCTTGCACTCAGATCAACAACTCTTTAATGGAGGTTACACAGATTTCCAAGTTGGTGCATATAGCTCTGACTTGGGAAGCTTTCAAATAGACTTTGCAAACGCAATGGTGAAGATGGGGAAACTTAGCCCACTCACAGGCACAGGTGGCCAAATCAGGAAAAATTGCAGGAAAGCCAACTAATTTAAGGCACTAATTAATCTACCATTTGTGTGCCTTTTGAGAATAAAGTGTTCCTTCTCGTTGCTATTGTTGTTTGGTGATTTGGTAGATAATATTAAGAACAATAAATCTTGTGATATAAAAGATTTCACAATTTTCATTTTTTTTTTTTTTTTTTTGGTGCGTAATAAAAAGTGATAGTGTGATATTAGTGAAGTCTATGTAAAAGTCGCGTTACTCCAATTACAACTTATTAAAAAAGAAAAACTTATTATCTAAATAAGTTGTAAAAAAATGTAGCAAAAAAAGATTTATATCTCTAATATTGCTATATAAAAATAATGGACATTGGTTCAAATATAGTTTTTTTTTTCTTTTTTGCTTTAATATAATTATTTTTTTGTTTTACAAATAAATAAAATAAAAAACAAGAGAATTCAACAACTAATATATATGTAGCAAGATAATCTTAAAATAAACAACTTTTCACTATTGAGATGGCAAAGAAACACAATCAACAGAGATCAAGCCAGGTTTAACCTTAATTAACAGCAATCCCACGGACAATCCATTAACTCTGCAAACTTTTATTTTTGGAGAAGAACATTAACTTGACTGTCTCGACAACTGATGCAAGTAAATTTCAGATGTACTGAATCCAATATTTAAACAAAGTGATCCAATTTCTTCATATGAGTGTTAAAGGGTAACTATAATTCCAAATTAAACCACCAAATAACCGAGTGAGTACCATGGCATGTAAGTTGGCAGCATACTTAATTTTAGACTTTTTTTTTTTAATTCCTTCTTGTTTGTTATGTTTATACCTCTTAAACCAGATTGTTTAACTTAATTAATTAACCAAGCTGATTATTAGGTTTATTATTCAGACCTAGGTTAAACAAGCATATATCATATCATGCATAATAGCGAAAAAATAAATAACACCACAATATGATGATCTAGCTAGGAAAACCAATGAAATGAACTGTTTCAAGATAAAAACCAGGGGAGGATTTGACCTAACTATCCTTAAGGTAAAGCAAATTCACTATAAGAAAATTGAAGTTTTTACAATTAGATTTAACCCTAAATCTATTGCTACCTCCAGTAGTAACTTACTGACACGACCACGTGCAAGCTCCGAATCCACGGAATCTCTCTCTCATTGGATTTACTACAACACAAAAACCCATGCTTGTGACTTTGAGATCCCACTTAAAGGTTTCAAATCACCTTCAGTTGTTGTTCTTTGTAGCAGCAACTAGGTTCTACCAATGCGTAATTGTAGATCTTGCTCCAATAGACGCTTGTGTAGTTAGAAGATACAACACCTCTCAGATCTCACAAGCAGTAACACACAAGTCTTCCAAAGGTCTCCAAAACGTAGCTAGGGTTTCCCTTTTATATGTGGACAAGTTAGAATGAAACCTTAAACGATTTCGCAGGCTTGGGCCTGATTTAAAATTTTGCAGAATCTCTTTTTCTATGATTCTCGATCAGTCGAGCCTAATTCTTAATCGATCGAGCTTGGCAGATTGTGACTTCCCTTTTTTGCAGTCAGCTTAAACTTGAAACTTGAAACCTACACCTTTGAGCGTTACCTAACACATAGACTAGACATGTTTTGTTCTCAGTTTACCAACACATCCAAAATATGATTCTAAACATTTAATCCTAAATCTTCAAAACCTAACACTTCTTTTTTAGGGGAAATGGAGAAACCATTGGAAATTTATTGGGTTTGTGGACCACCATAAAGGCATAAACTCCAAACAACATAGACAAATTAATTAATAGATGTATCATGGCCCTAGGAGGTAGTTTGGTTGTTTTAATGTTTGGACCTATGTTAGTTCTGTTATTAGAGTATCTACATCAGTGGAGCTAAAAATTTTAACATTTAACAGCTCAAAAAGTTACTTTATCTATTTTAACACACAATTTCATAATACATCCTACATTAATGGTCTTATTTTTACCATAAGCAAAAAACTATTCATTTTTTTTTATTAATTTTGGAAGCTCAAATTTGTGCTAAAACACAAGAGTTTGTTCAGACCCCCAATTAAAAATTATGGCTAGATTGCTTTTACTCTAACTTAGAATAAGTGCGGAACAAGAGTATATAAGCACAATGAACCGTTAACACTACCCTAAGCTATATTCATCCATCATCATCAATAAAATGAAAGCTTAAAGAGTAGGGAAGAGAGATGTAAACACAAGATAATATTGAGATGTGTTATCGAAGAGGAAACCGAAGAACTTTGCGAAAAAACCTCTCCCTGACCCTCTAAGTCAAAATTGATCCACTAGAGAATAAAATTGGAGTACACAAATAACAAAAGACTCTCCAAGCCTAGTCTACCCATGTACTTGAGCCCTCCAAGCTCTTACTACCAATTGACTTCTCGAAGCCTTGTCTTCTCTTGCTTTTCTAATCCCGCAATTCAGCCCGATTACATCCACCAATGAATGGCTCCTTCCAATGCTTCCTAGTAGTACAAAAATCTCACTTTAGCACTCGATATGGGTGTGATAAGTATTTGGGCTAGCAACCTCTCAAGGATATAGATATGGAGAGGTAGGAGTTGAGGAAAACCACAAGGAAATATGTAGATGATTGTGGGTATAACAATCTCTAACTCTCAAGTGTATTTTCTAGGGTTTTCTCTTTGAAAAACACTCCTTACAATCTGTGGGTAATAAGGGTATATATAGTGTGAGTAAAGACAAGGTAAAGCAAAACATAACTTTTTGCCAAATAGAGTGTTTCGTGAGTTCTTCGCAGGTTGGCCTTACCCGCGAAACACTAGCGAAATATCCAGCCTGGCATGACTCTTCATCTTCCAGTCATGTGCTCTACACATGGCTCTTTTCGCAGGTCAGCTACTTGTGAGACACTCACAAAAACCACTTGTTCAACCTTTGAAGCTTGAGTCTTCACTGATCTCTCACACTCATCCCATACAATTAATCCCACATACATACAAGGAAAATGATTGAAGAAATTACAATCAAATTTGGCATGGAATTAAAGCCAACGCAACATAGTTGAAAACCACAACTTTACAATCTCCCCCTTTGGCTATTCCATGACAAAACCTCTAAACAGACTCTAGACTTAAACGTGAGTTTGGGAACATAGGCAAAACTTACTCACACCTAATTCCAGAAGCTGTGAAGCTGTGAAGCACTTGCACCATATACACCTGTATCTTGAAACACTTGCACATACAAAAAACTTTCATTAAGCTCATGACAAGTAGAACACAAGGTATGTATAAGGAACAAGTAAAATGCGATCAAGATACCAAAAGAAATGTAACCTATGAAGCATAACTTGATCAAAAATGAATAGTCATTAAGAAATGACCACAATGAATATTTATCAAGTAAATGATCATCTAGACACGCAATGCAATTAAAAGCAATGCTAAAATCAATTAAATGTCTAACAAACACATGATGCATTAAAGAAACTAAAGCTAACAGCATTAGAAAGCAATAAGCATCAAGAAATGGCTATAAAAACCAAGATACAAAAGCAGTACTAAAGAAAATGAAGTTTTAAACTAAAGTACTTAAAAGCTTTAAACGAAAGTATTGTAAATATTCCAAAGCTATAAAAACTTAAAGTAAACTAGAAACCACCAAAATAAACCAATGTATACTAAAAAGTGTTCCTTTGCTACTGCCCCTCAAGCCATACTCCCCCTTAAACTACTCCCCCTTTTTGACTGGAATGGCCAAAGAGACTAGAATGCATCGAACTCCGAGCCTAACTCTAGCTCTTGCCTTGAGTTCCTCATCATGTCATCAATTTGAGACGAGAGGGCCGTGATCTGGCCTTCAAGGTAGGTGAATTGAGATGTGGAGTAGCTGATGTGTGAAGCAAGCATGACATGCATGTCTTCAAGCCTTCTGAGTAGACGATCAAGGTGATCGGGGACTCTTGCACATGCTTGGGAAGAAGGTTGTGCAGTGTCCTCTAGAACTAAAGTGAAATGCTCGATTTTCTTTTCGATGTCTCCTCCTTCTTCAGTAGCATCATTTCTTGGAATTTAAGAGACACCAATAGATGGTCCGGGGATATGAGCTTTGCTTCGGATCATGGTTTGCACATTGATTGGATCTTTTCTTTGCATTACTTGAAGTCCAGTTGGAATTTTCACCCTTGCCCTTAAGATAAGAGACATAACAAGGCTTGGGAATGGTAGAGTTAGCCTTGAACTCCCTTTTGTGATGCATTTGACGAAGAGGTGGTAAATGTGACTGCAAATGTCAATCTCCATATGAGTGAAAAGATCATATAGGAAAATGGTCCTCAGTGCTAACAAGTTTGTCAGGTTCCTAACTGGGGAGAGGTTAAAGATCATGATGTAGGCCAAAGTTCGCATCTTTGGGTGAACGGAATGGTATGCAAGGCCTTCTTGTTGAGTTGTCCACCAAGGATTTCCACAAGGGGTTTTAATTTCTCCCTTCTTCATCATATTGTGGAGATGTGTGTGGAGTTGTCAGTCGAATCTCCAAAAAATCCTAAATTGAGTCCCTCGTGATTGAGAACTCTTTCCCCCTTAGCCAACAGTTGATGCGATCACTTTCTACAATGGCATTTGCGAAGAATTCTCGAATGATAATTTCAAACATATCGCCCCTCGGATTAAGCAACTTCGTCCATGTCCTTTCTTTGAACACATCCAGAATGAAAGTGCCCTCTAAGGAGTTTATGTCCACAGTCCTCTCTAGAATGATTGGGGCCCTTTTGTAGTGATCATTAAAGGCCATATAAGCAAAATCATTTCAGAACAAATCCAAGGAGGTGTGGGGACGCTTTGAAGACTTCTTTGTGGCCTTTTGCTTAATAGGAGACATCTACAAAACAACCACAAACACAAAGAAACAAACACAAACACAAACAAAAGAACAAATTTGATTAAATACAAGTTTGTTCATAAAAACGAACAAAAGTCCTAAAAAGAACATAAAAACAAGTAAACAACATCACAAGACCATGTTTTAAGTGCTAAAAGTCTAACTAGACTTATCTAGCATGAGTGAAATGCAAAACAAGTCAAATGATCAAGGGTGTGCATCAAGTGGTGCATGTGGTGTTCATAAGAGATGCATGAGCAATGCATGACAAAAAACTCATGGGGCAAAGTGTGTGAAACACACAAACGATGTTTAAAACATGTTAAGAATGTAAAAACATAGTAATCCCCAAAATTTGGTATTCATCGGAGTCCAAAACAACAACAAAAATGTCATTTGGGCATTTCATCAAACACTTAGAGTGCAGACAAACCACTAATATGTAAAACAATGCATGAGCATAATGAAAACTTGCCTAAATACATGTTAAAATGCCACTTGGGGCCAACACAAACACAAACAAACACAATGGGACATAGCCTAATCAAGAAAAAAGAAAAATTTTCCAGAAAAGTAAGTTTTCCCAACCCTTTCAAAAATAACCCAACCCTAGAAATCCTAGAATCTAAGCCTTAATCTAAGGAATCAAGAGTGTAAAAGTGTTAAAATGTACCTTAGAAGAGTCTTAGGGATGATTGTTCTTGATTTTTGGTTGAGTTTTTGAGAGAGAAAGAGTTTTGGGTTGAGAGAGACATGGAGGAGGCAAAAATAGAGTTTTTGAAAAACTGTCACTATTTGGTTTTAAAAATTGCAAAACTGCTCATTTCGCGGGTAAGCTTCTCACGAAATTACTTGCGAAATGGCTTCTAAAGAGACTTGATAGATTTCGTGGGTAGCTTCTACTCGCGAAGCAGTTGCGAAAGTCTATGTGTAAATTTCAGTATTTCCTGAAATTGGCTTCCCCATTTTTGCGAGTAGGTTCTTACTCGCGACTTACTCGCAAAAATGCCTCAGAAAAGTTTTCAACAAAAATGAAATGGACTATTTGGAAAACAAAACTCTAAACATACAAAATATATTAAAACACTTTCAAAAACAAATAAAATACTCAAAAATCTTTTTGGGTTTGATCATCAAGTAAATGAGTATACACATCATATTTGAACACGTACAATCACACAAATGGAAAAAGCATTCATTGAACATTAGACTTGTGTGTTGTGTGTGTGGATCAAGTATGAATTAGTCCATAATCTATTATGAAGTTTCAATGATCAATTCAATCAAGTCATATATGACCCCTCACCAATGTGTTTACATTTTGATTGAAAACTTTTCATTTGGCTTCCGTTTTTCATACTTTTGATCAAATACAACTCAAATTTTTGCCATGAACTTTTTGATATATTTTTGACAAGTAAGCCTTTGGCTTTGGCACCATACATTTTAATACAAATTTGCTCCACCTTTTCCTAATCAAACTAGTTTTCAAAGCAAGACTTTTTCAGCTCTTTTCTACTTTTAGAGATAGACATTTTTAGAGCTCTTTGAAAAAGAAGAAAAAAATGTGAGGAGATATATAGGCACAAGACTACGCATGTATCAAGATTAAACAAGACTATTGACCAATCATTCATGACAAGTTTGAAGATCTATTTACAACAATCAAATGTAGGTTTCTAGATTTTGCTCACACTTAAAGAATGTGCATACATAACAAGCTATGCTCGTAAATGCACTACGCCATTAGTACAGAGGTACTAGGCCAAACTCACATGTGATATACATAACACAAGCGATCAAAATTTTTGAGATTTTTCACTTTTTATGAGTTTTTGAATTTTTCAACACACTCAAAAATAGAACAAATAAAGTAAGATCAACAAAAACAAAGTAAACAAACAAAAAAATTTAAAAGAAACAAATGATAACATGTGAGACCTTTTTAACATGAATGTACCAATAATCAAGTATAGGCACATAAGAGATATGAGTCAAGGGATGATACTAACACCAATGGTCTTACGAAGAGATTCAAACTGTGGACCATCAAGTGGTTTAGTGAAAATATCTGCCTTTTGATTGTCGGTGTTGATAAATTCCATCCGTACAATTTTCTCCTCCACCAAGTCTCGAATGAAATGATATCCAATTTCGATATGTTTTGACTTTGAGTGTTGAACAGGGTTCTTGGATAGATTGATGGTACAAGTGTTATCACAGAAGACACACATGGTGTTTTAAGAGATCCCATAATCATGAAAAAGCTTTTTCATCCACAATAGTTGAGCACAACAACTGCCCACTACAATGTATTCTACTTCAGCAATTGACAAAGACACTGAATTTTGCTTCTTGCTCATCCATGACACCAAATTGTTTTCGAGGTAGAAGTAACCTCTTGAGTTTTTTTTCTATCATCAACACGCCTAGCCCAATCAACATCCGAGTATTCGGCTAGGCAATCATTTGAGTCTCTTGAGTACCAAATCCCATAGTCGAATGTTACATTGACATAGTGGATGATTCTTTTGATTGCTGTCATATAGGACTCTTTGGGTGCTGCCTGAAAATGAACACATACCCCGACACTAAAGGTTATGCCCGGCCTACTTGCAGTGAGGTAAAGGAGACTGCCAATCATGCTCCTGTAGAGGGTTGGATTTGAGCTCAGTTTTACTAAGGAACTCATTAGAGTGGATGCATGTTTCTTAGAGTCTAAACTGAATCTCTTTACGAGATTTTTGGCATACTTCTATTGAGATATGAATATCCCATCTTTCCGTTGTTTTACTTGAAGACCCAAGAAATAGTTTAGCTCCCCCACCATGCTCATTTCAAATTCCTTCTTCATTTCTTCCAAAAATTCTTGAGCAAGGTTATCAATTGTTGACCCGAATACAATGTCATCCACATATACTTGAGCAATAAGAAGAGATTTCTCATCTCATTTGACAAAGAGTGTTCAATCAACTTGACCTCTCTTGAAGCCATGATCTAAAAGATATGACGTGAGACGATCATACCATGCTCTTGGTGATTGCTTCAGCCCAAATAAGGCTTTCTTCAATCTTAGAACATGGCCCGAAAAATGTGGATCTTGGAACCCCTTAGGTTGCTCAACAAACACTTCTTCCTATAGAAGTCCATTTAAAAATGCATTCATCACATCCATTTGGTATAGCTTGAAATTCATAATACACACTATGGAAAGAAGAATCCGGATTGAATCAAGTCTTGCTATCGAAGCAAATGACTCATCAAAGTCTACACCTTCAACTTAAGTATATCCTTAAGCCACCAATCTAGATTTGTTTCGAACAACTTCACCATCTTCATTAGTCTTGTTCTTGAAGATCCACTTGGTGCCGATTACGTGAGTGCCTTTGGGCCTTGGGACCAACTCTCATACATCATTTCTAACAAATTGATGTAACTCTTGATGCATGAATTCTACCCAATTTTCATCTTTCAAGGCTTCTTCCACCCTTTTTGGATCAAATTGAGCAAGGTAGCAATGATATGTCACATGATTCACACTATAGCTCGGTCCTTTTTTCAAACGAAGTCCTTAATCCAAATCACCAATTATGTTGCTTTTGGGATGATTAAGAATTACTCTTGACTAAGGTTTCTTGGAAGTGGAGGGTTCTTCATCACGTGAGATTGGAGGCTGAACTTCATGAGGAATGAGTGGACTTAATGACCCTTGAGTTAATCTAGTCTCCTTTCTCAATGCAGTAGGAGTAGACTCCTTTTCTGGTGATTGTCTCTCACCATCATCACATTGAGACATGTTACCACCACCATCATTCTTCTTAAGGCTTAGAACTTCTCCATCCTCACTAACACTCTTTTCCAGAATGGTGTCATTTATTACCACATTTATTGATTCCATCACTGTCTTTGTGTGCTTGTTGTACACTCTATATTCCCAACTATTTACAGAGTATCCTAAGAAAATCCCTTCATCGCTCTTGGCATCAAACTTCTCAAGATTCTCCCTGTCATTAAGAATGAAGCATTTATTTCCAAATACTCGAAAGTATTTCGACTTAGGCTTCTTTTCCTTCCAAATATCATATGAAGTTTTCTTTATTCCCACTTGGAAGAAAATTCTATTTCCAATGTGGCATGATGTGTTCACCGCTTCAGCCCAAAATTTATTTGGAATGTCATTGTTGAGAAGCATCACTCTCACCATCTCTTAAATCACTCGATTCTTCCTTTCAACAATCCTATTTTGTTGTGAAGTCTTTGGGCTGAGAATTCCTTCTTGGTACCATGCTCATTGCAAAATGCTTCAAATTTAGCATTCTCAAACTCCTTCCCATGGTCACTTCTGATTTTAACGATGGGAACTCCCTTTTCATTTTGAAGTTTTTTGCATAGTCTTTCCATCTTTTCACATGCCTCCGACTTTTCTCTAAGGAATTCCACCCAAGATTACCTTGAGAAATCATCAACCACAACCATGATGTATCTTTTACCGCCCACGCTTTTCATTCTCGTTGGACTCATTAGATCAACATGAAGCAATTCCAATGGATGAGATGTAGCAACAACGTTTACTTTGGAATGGGTTAATTAGTTTGTTTTCCCAATTAACATGGGCCACAAACTTTTTTTTTTTACCTTTCCAAATTTCGACAAACCAATCACGGTTTCAAGCTTTGAGACTTTTTGCCACTTACTTGTAATTGGCATGTCCAAAACGTTGGTGCCATAACTCCATCAAGTTAACTTGGGCACTCCGACAAGATACATTTGGCTTGGGAACCACGCCATAACAATTATCGGCGGTCCTAAGTCCCTTCAAGACTAGTAGACCTTCTTCACTAAGAATTAGACACCCTTTCTTGGAAAATTGAACCAGAAAGTCTTCATCACATATTTGCGTGATACTCAGCAAGTTTGCTTTCAGACCTTTGATGTAAAGAACATCAGTCAACAAAGGAAGTCCTAGAATATCAATAATTCCCTTTCCTAAAACTTGTGAGTGGCTACCATCTCCAAACGTCACATAACCATCCTTCTTCTCCTTAAGGCTTTTAAAGAGAGATTTATCACCAGTCATGTGCCTTGAGCACCAATTGTCAAGATACCACAAACATGAATTAAATACTTTCAATGCGGTATGAACAAAGAGACAAGTATGAGATAAACATTATTGACTTTCAAAGCATGACTCAGCTCCCTTACATTGGTCATGGATGAGTGAAGCTTTCTTTTTAAACCATCAAGCTTATTACATAAATGTTTATTCCTTCTTTTATATCTAGCAATTAAGGAATTAGACTCACACAAATTATTATGAAGCTCATGATTTCTATGCTCTAGACATTTCAGCATGTGTATGAACATTCTAGCATGTTTCTTAGACTTGAATAACTCTAAGAGCTCATTGCTAGGACAATCTCCAAAGATGCTCATAGAGTCATTATCACAAACACATGAACCACAGTTCATGTTAGCCTTTGCCACTGCCATATCTATAGCAAAACAAGGAATCTAGGATCACATTAGGATAATGAAATCCAATAAGTGTACTCGCTCTGATACCAATTGAAAGCTTGGATTTTTGCTAAAATACAAGAGCTTGTTTAGACCCCCAAATAAAAATTATGGCTAGATTGCTTTTACTCTAACTTAGAATAAGTGCAGAATAAGAGTATATAAGCACAATGAACTGTTAACACTACCCTAAGCGATATTCATCCATCATCATCAACAAAATGAAAGCTTAAAGAGTAAGGAAGAGAGATGCAAACACAAGATAACACCAAGACGTGTTATCAAAGAGGAAACCAAAGAACTCATCGAAAAACCTCTCCCTAACCCTCTAAGTCAAAATCGATTCACTAGAGAATAAAGTTGGAATACACGAATAACAAAAGACCCTCTAAGCCTGGTCTACCCCATGTACTTAAGCCCTCCAAGCTCCTACTACCAACTGACTTCTCGGAGCCTTGTCTTCTCTAACTTTTTGGAACTCACAATTCAGCCCGATTGCATCCACCAATGAATGGCTACTTCCAATACTTCCCAGCAGCACCAAAATCTCACTTTAACACTCAATATGAGTGTGGTAAGTGTTTGGGATAGCTATCTCTTAAGGATATAGAGATGGAGAGGTAAGAGTTGAGGAAAACTACAAGAAAATGTGTAGATGATTGTGAGTATAACAATCTCTAACTCTGAAGCGTATTTTCTAGGGTTTTCTCTTTGAAAAGCACTCCTTATAATTTATGGGTAATGAGGGTATATATAGTGCGGGTAAAGACATGGTAAAGCAAAACATAACTCTTTGCCAAACAGAGAGTTTTGTGAGTCCTTCGCGGGTTGGCCTTACCCAAGAAACACTAACAAAATATCCAACTTGGCTCGACTTTTCATCTTCCAATCATGTGCTCTGCACGTGGCTCTTTTCACGGGTCATTTACTTGCGAGACACTTGCAAAAACCACTTGTTCAACCTTTAAAGCTTAAGTCTTCACCGATCTCTCACACTCATCCCTTACAATTAATCCCACATACATATAGGGAAAATGATTGAAGAAATTAAAATCAAATTTGGCATGGAATTAAAGCCAACGCACAATAGTTGGAAATCACAATTTTACAAATTTCTTTCTCACCTCCTCTCTCTTCCTCTCTGCCATCAATCCCAAAAAGTGATAAAGTAATAATTTTTTTTTATAGCACCTTGCTACAGTGAACTACCTCTGTAGCAAGAAGGCAAAATATTTTGCCTTTGGCTCCACCAATGTTGGTACTTAAATTGGGGTTTGAGGTGGTAAAATAGTTTTTTTACCACCACTAATGGTGATGCTTTTAGTTGTGTTTTGTTTGTTTATTCATGTACTTAGTCTAATGTAAACTCTTTACTTCGTTTTATGTATAGTATTCTTTTATATATATATATATATATTGTTGGTGAAAGCTCAAATTAGTGTGAAACACTAACCCTAAATTTTAAAATTATGGTTTAATTGCTTTTACTCTAACTTATCTAAGTGTGGAACATGAGTAAATGAAGCGCAATCACCGAAACTACTCCCTAAGCCACAAGCAAGCAAGCAATAATAAATATAAAATTTAAAGAGTAAGGAAAGATAGATGCAAACATAAGATAACACCAAGACGTTTTATTGAAGAGGAAACTGAAGAACTCGATAAAAAACCTCACTGCAACCCTCCAAGTTGAAATCAATCCACTAGTGAATAAGTTGGATCACACGAATATCAAAAAGACCCTCCAAGCCTAATCTACCCAATGTACTTGAGCTCTCCAAGTTCCTGCTACCAACGAGTTTCTCGGAGTCTTGTCTTTACTAGTTTACTAGATCCTGCAATACCGAATGATTGTATCCGCCAAACCTCATCAGCTTCTTTTGGCAAATCCCCAAACCTTCCCAAGCTCCAAAACACTCTCTACTCTCTAAATAGGTGTGGGTTGTGTTTAGGTGCAAATCTCCTCTCAATGTATAACAATGGAAGAGGGAAGGAAAAGAGACTACAATGATTTCTCATTAAAGGATGAGTAGTTTTCTCTCTAAAAGATGGGTGTGTTGTGTTGTAGAAACCTATCTAGGTTTTTCTCTCTAAATAGCCTCCTATTTACTGTTAGGACATATGTGATTTAATGTTAGGAACACATGTCAAATTAGAATTGGCTAATCTTTTGACAAAACGCACTTTACTTGTAATTAAGTAGATCTAGGATGTGCTTAATGCTTCAAGGAATAAGGTTTCAAAATCAAGTGTTAAAGCCATGCAAGTCTGTCCAAGAACAAGTGAAGAAGTGCTGGATTTCAAAACTCGATAGCTACCTTGACAGCTAGTATCTATCGATGTTTAAAAGATGTTGAAACCCGAAGCTCGATAGCTAGCTCGATAGATAAGCTATCTATTGAGGTTTATGAAAAATAGATTTTCATTCAATCAATGTGTATATGTTTGGGATTTCTTTTCTCACAACCCTAAACATATATAATGATTATTTTAAGGGCCATCAAAGATTGTGCGAGTGTGAAGCAAAATTGTGTTCATGCAAATTGTGACCGGAGACAGAATTTGTCCTAGTTCATCTTTCTTTTAAAGAAGTTGTTGTGTTTGTACACCGTAGGATTTTGTAACCGAGGAGCTTCATGATCTTCATCATGTGATGAACTGAAGAACTTTGTAGCCAACATCTTTCTCAAGTTGGTGAGTAAGCTGCGTACTAAGATCCACGCATTGAATTAGTTAGTCACGTACTGGGAGCCATGCATTGAAAATGAGAGATTGTCACTACAGAACAAGTCCAATTAGGTATTGAGGTAAGAGTTCAATTGTAGGTTGGTATAAGGTACTGGGATTTCTTTACTTGTAACCACTTATTATGATAATAGTGAATTCTTGGGAGTGGTGACCTTAAAATCACATAGTGGGGTTTTTGCCGTGCAGTTTTTCCCCATTCATAAACAAATCACTATGTCAATTTAATTTCCACTGCATTTAGTTAATTGGTGATTTGTTTATGCTACCACGCGTATTGCATGCTAATTGAATTAATTAATTAACTTGACTAATTAATTTGTTAATTCATCACGAGGGGTCAATACATTTTTGGCCTGTCAAGTGATATCAAAGCAGGTACACTCTGATTAGGTTTTAATTTTTTCTATGTGATCCATTAACTCCTATTTGTCATGGATAATGGATAGAGAACAGTCTCTTATTATACCTCCTTTATTTGATGGCTCTAATTATGCATACTGGAAAGTACGCATAAGAGCTTTCTTGCAGTCATTAGATGAAAATGTGTGGCAAGCTCTAAAGATAGGCTGGACCAAGCCTACGAAAGAAAACTTCAATAGCAGGGCATTGAATGCGTTATTCATTGTAGTCACAAATGAGGAATTCAAGAAGATTTCCTTTACTGAAACTGCTAAAGAAGCACAGACCATTGTCCAGACAACCTATGAAAGAACCAAGGTTGTCAAGGATTCAAAACTTCAGAGGCTTACTACGAGCTTTGAAGAGATTAAGATGGAGGAGGATGAGTCATTTGATGAGTTCTATGCCAAGTTCAAGGACATAGTGAACTCAGCTTTTAATCTTAGGGAAACCATTCCCGAACTCAAGATTCTTAGAAAGGTGCTTAGATCTCTACCCGAGAGATTTAATGCCAAGATCACCGCAATTGAGGAATTGAAGGACATTGACAAAATTCCTTTGACAGAGCTGGTTGGAAATTTACAAACCTATGAGTTGGGTTTGACAAGGATAGGGAAATCAAGCAAGAGCAAGAGCATGGCATTAAAGGCCAAGAGCAGTGATACTGATGAGTCTTCAAACAATGAAAATTCTAAGATGAAATCCTATATCACCCGGCAATTCAAAAAGTTTATGAAGAATGCCAATGCTAAAAGATTTGACAAAGACTACAAGCAGTCCAGCTCGTCTTAGTTCAAGAATCAAGACAAAGGAAAGAAGGATGCTAATTATGGCGGTCAGTACACTGTTCCCTTAAGACCAAAATGCTTTGGATGTTAAGGTTTCAAACACATGAAACGAGAATGCCCTATATATCTCAAGACCATTGGGAAAAGTAAGGCACTTGCTGCTACCTTAAGCAACACCGAGCCTGAAGATGACTCTAACAATGAGGATGATGGAATCTTAAATGCCTTCATTGCTATTGTAAATCCTACTAAAAGGATTGTTGAAGATTTTGATAAAGAAGAGGAATTGGTGGAGTCTAAGTTTGAGGCAGAACTATTCCAAGTCAGAGCCTAGTTGGAAAAGACTTTAAGTGCTAAGCTTGATGAGATGCTCAGTCTTCAGAAATCTACTTCCAATCGAATCGGTTTAGGGTTTGATTTCTCTTCTCCTAGTATTGCTACTTCTAGTACTACTGTTTTTGTTCCTCTCACTAATAATGTTAAAATTGAGAACAATGATGTTAAAAATGAATTAGCTAGTGAAAACATAGACAATGGTAAATCTTTCTTAGGAGCACCCCCTAAGCATGATAAGAAAGAGATTAAGAACCCTAGAGCTAAGAAGGGAAATACTCAAAAGCCCAAACAGAAAAAGCAGCATTTCTGTCATTATTGTGGAACAGCTGGACATATTCGACCTAATTGCTATAAGTGGTTAGCCACTCAACAGAGTAATAGCATGATCTTGTTGGGAAACCAGAATTAGTTTCCATCCTCTTTTGTTCCTCTTGGAGATTTTCTTAAAACCCTCATGTTCCTTTCAAACTTGAACGGTTTCAATTCTTCCCCCTCACCGCCAGATCAAGGGTTTGCTAAACAGAAAGGTTCTTTCAAGGTGTGGAAAGAAAAAGGCTCCAAGTGATTCTGTCACTTTTTCTCTCTCTCCCCCTTCTTGTTTTTGTTTTTGCATTACTTGTGTGTTTTGCTTCCGTGTTTTGAGTCAGTATAGTTTTATGCATTGCTTTGTTTAACATGTTTTGTTTGTTTATTTTTCAGTTTTGCTTTATTTTGTTTTTCAAAAAATAAATTGAAAAATAAAAAAAAATACAAAAAACAATGTGTGTTTGTGTACATTGGTAAATGTGTACCTTGGATGGCTATTGAAACAAAATTTTCTAAACTTTGTATCATTTGTATCTTAGATGAGTTTCTCTATACAGAACTAAGCAAGTGAGTTTTGTGGCTCATGTTTGTGATGAGTAAGGTTAAGTAATCTCTTGTACTTAATGCTTGTATCACTCTTTTTGACGGGAATGACTAGAAAATCTTAAGAGAAAGGCATAAATAACCATTTCACCACTATTGTCAGCCAATCATAAAATGATATTTGTATGCTTCAGCATAGCAAAAGTGGAATGTCAAATGCTTAACATTATTGGGTATTTCTTTTCTATCTCTTATATGCCCATGCATGGTTTGCTTAAAAGAAAAATATGCAAAGAAAAAATAAAAATAAAAAAAAGAATCAAAATGCTTTATATATGATTGCAACCGTGTATTCTAAGAGATGTGGGAATTATAGGATGTACCTCGAAGGTGACAGTCCCCATCAAATAGTTATGATTGTGTGTGAGTTAAAGTGATTTTCTCATATCTCAAATCGTCATAACATATAGACACTTATGCAATCTTGTGATATTTTTCACACACAACATGCAATATTCTTTGCTATGTTTGATACATGTGCAGGTACAATGTGATTTGGCCATCACAAGGAATACATGTATTAATGTATGCTCACTAAATTATCTTAACTTACTTTTTAAATATAAAATTGATTAGACTTGTTTAGTGTGTGTGTGTGTGTTTTGGATCTATGAGCATGACGTTTTTCTTGTTAAGAGATGAACTTGAGAGCTTAAAATGTTGTTTGAATTTTTGGTTTTATAGCATGCTTGATTGCATTCATATCTGTGTTTTTTCTCTTCTTGAAAAACTGTTTTTAAGCAATCTCGACAACTGCTGGACACATCTCGACAGCTAGGCTATCTAACGAGCCCCTTCAGCTGCTTTTTATCGTATTCTCGATAGCTCCTCGATAGCTGCTTAATCCATTGAGAAACTTTCTGGATGCTTGATAGCTTCTTGATCCATCGAGATCCTCTAACTGTGGACACCTCTCGACAGATTCTAGACAGCTCTTCGACAACTTTTTTACGCATTTTAAACCTAGACACCTCTCAACACCTCTCGATCTGTTGAGATTTATTACTTTTCTATATAAAGGTTCTGTGCGATTTTTCTTCATTTCTCCTCAATCTTTCTCGATTGTTTTTAGTTTTTTCACCTCCCAAACACTCTCATCACTCTCAAAAACTTCAACCCACGTGGTTTTCGGCCTTTTCTTGTCTCAAATCACTTAGTATGATCTCTTTATCTTTCATTCTTCATGCATTTCATGCATTTAGATCTAGGTTTTGGGTTTTTGAAATTTTTTTGGGGTTTTTCAAAATTGATGAAGTTTTTGTGAAGTTTTTGGGATGGTTTTGTATAAATGATCCTAAATGTTCATGCATTGCATCACATTTGCATTATAACAATGTTTCATGCATTTTAGATGTATGTTTACTTTGTTGCAATGTTTTGTGCTGGTAGATTTGGATTGAGTTGAGCCTATGATGTATTTAAGTTTGCATGTCACATGTTCATACATTTTCATGCATACATACATTCAAGTTTTTATATTTTTATAAATTGTCTTGTTGGTGCTTTTCTAATTGTCTCTTTCTCTCCCTCTCTCTCTCTTGCGTTAGTCTACTCTATGGCACCCAAACGCAAATCTACTCCGTCCTAGAACCTTCTTTGTTATGGGGCATCCACTTCTTCTTCTGACCCTACACCTTCTCATGTTCGGTTCTGTGATGATAAAGCCCGAAAGGACTTTTTGGAGAACTTTTCTCGATGAGGCATTCATTCGGAATGCCAAGTCATCTTATCGGATTTCTCCGATATTGACCTACCTACTATCATTTACAATTGGGGTTGGGGGTCACTATGTGACATTTTGATCACTTGTCCCTCCATGATCATACAGAAGTTTTACTCCAATATGCACGGATTCAATAATTCTATACCTCATTTCTTCTCTCGCGTTCAAGGTACGTGCATAGTAGTTACTTCGGATATTGTATCTGAGGTACTACACGTTCCTAGGGTAGCACATCCAAACTACCCTAGCTGCGATCATTTGAGGGCTGTGTCTAAAGATGAACTCTCGTCTCTCTTTTGTGAGACACCTTCTTCTTGGGGTGACCGTTAAAACACCCCTTACTCGGGCTTTGCAAAAGGTCCGAGGTTCCTGAACATGGTGATGATATTCATTTTTCATACTTTGTCTCACTATAACTCCATTACAAAGCCTCATGCTTGATTTTTGTTATCCCCCTTAGAGGATATCAACTTCCCTTCTCACTTCATTCTATCCTTTATAGATGTCTATAGGGATACGGTGACCCGTGATAAGCTCATTTTTCCTTCAGTTATCACATAGATCTTTCACCATTTTTCTGTCTCCTTTCCTGAGTCTCCTCACTTCATGGTTATAAGTGCCATAGATGCAACTACTATTCGACGAAGTGAGGCATAGCTCAGATCGTGGCGGCCCTGGACAGAGACGGCAAATCCTCCAACTTCTATCGCTCCATCCACATCCGCTCCTTTGTCTTCTGTGGGTAGAGTGACACTTGAGGCCATCATGGCACAGCTTGTGTGCATGGATGCTCGCCTTGACAAACTTAGTGATGAGTTGTGTTAGGTGAAAACCTGTGTTGGTCATATCGCACGATGACAGGCTGTCATAGGTGGTTTCACTATTGCTTCTTCTCCATCTCCATTAGCTTCCGAGGATGAGAGTGACGATGGCTCCGACAGTGATGATGCTGATGAGGACGATAGTGCTAGCTTGCCCAGTGATGATGAGATGTCTACTTGAATTACTTACCCTTTGTCACTCATGACAAAAAGGGGTAGTAGTTTTGATATGAGTGTAGTCATATATAGGGGGAGGGTTAGCATATGAATTTTTGTGATAAGAGGAGTGTTTATGAGGGATGTAGTGAGGACTTTTTGTATCTTTTCTTTCTATTTTAGATACATTATTTTTGTACATTGGTCTTGTGACCATTTAATGACAGCAAACCTTGTACTTATGTTGATATATATATATATATATATATTGAGGTTGTTATTACTTTCTTTCACCTATCTTTACATGTGCTGTTTCTTTTTTCTCTTTGTGCACATGATTCTTATATATTGTATGCAATCTTTTATTTCTGTTTCACACTAAGATGTCCTGATGAATTTTGTTTAAAGTGTTTCAGAAATACAAGTTGTCAAAGTCTTCTTGCCATAAACTCTCTTCTTGCAAAGTTTTTCTAGAGTTTGTGTTAGGATAGATTTTATTGTATTCAACAAGTGAGTATGAGTTGAGTGATTTATGACTTCTCTCATATGTTCATTTGTTTGTTGTGATTTTGTCACGGATTGCCAAAGGGGGAGATTGTTAGAACATATGTAATTCAATGTTAGGAACATATGTCAAATTAGAATTGACTAATCTTTTGATAAAATGCACTTTACTTGTAATTGGGTAAATCTAGAATGTGTTTAATGCTTCAAGAAATAAGGTTTCAAGATCAAGTGTTAAAGTCATGCAAGTCTGTCCAAGAAACAAGTGAAGAAGTGCTGGATTTTAAAGCTCGACGGCTATCTTGACAGCTAGTATGTATCAAGGTTTAAAAGTTGCTAAAACCCGATGCTCAACAGCTAGCTCGACAAATAAGCTATCTATCGAGGTTTATGAAAAACATATTTTTAACTCTCTGTGTGTATATGTTTAGGCTTTCTTTTCTCACAACCCTAAACATATATAAGGATTATTTTAAGGGCCATCAAAGGTTGCGCGAGCGTGAAGCAAAGTTGTGTTTATGCAAATTATGACCAGAGATAGAATTTGTCCTAGTTCATCTTTCTTTTGAAGAAGTTGCTATGTTTGTACACCATAGGGTTTTGTAACCAAGGAGTTTCGTGATCTTCATCGTGTGATGAACTAAAAAACTTTGCAGCCAATATCTTTCTTAAGTTAGTGAGTAAACCGCGTACTAGGATCTGTGTATTGAATTTGTTAGTCATGTATTGGGACCCATGCATTAAAAAGGAGAGATTGTCACTACAAAACAAGTCCAATTGGCATTGGAGTAAGAGTTCAACTGTAAGTTGGTATAAGGTATTAGGATTTCTTTACTTGTAACCATTTGTTGTGATAATAGTGAATTCTCGGGAGTGGTGACCTTAAAATTATCCAGTGGGGTTTTTGCCATGCAATTTATCCCTATTCGTAAACAAATCACCTTATCAATTTAATTTCCGCTATATTTAGTTAATTGGTGATTTGTTTGTGCTACCACGCGTATTGCATGCTAATTGAATTAATTAATTAACTTGGCTAATTAGTTTCTAAATTCATCACAAGGGGGTCAATACATTCTCGACCTGTCATTTATTTTTGTGGATAATGAGGGTATATATAGTATGGGTAAAGGGTAAGAAAGTCACACTTAAAATCTTCCAGGCAGAGAGTTTCGCGAGTACCTCGTGAGATGGCCTATCTCGTAAAGTACTCACGAAATATAGCCTGACACTTGACTCTTCAGCTTCCACCATGTGCTTCTCATGTGGCCTTTTTGTGGAAACCTTTACTCGTAAACTTCTTGCAAGATAGTCGCGAAATTGCACTGATCTTCATTGCAGGCTTGATTCTTCACTAACTTAATACTAAACCCAATACAGTAAAATCCCACAAAATAAAAGGAAATAAATAAATGAAATTTCAACACTTTTTGTCATGGAATAAAGCCAACATAAAATATAGTTGTAAATCACAACTTTATATTTGGCTTCAATTTTAGCTTAGCTTCCTTTAAAAGCTTTATTTACATTTCCACAAAAGTTTTTACACCTTCACTTTCCTAGTGTTTTCAACAAAAACGTTTAGGGTTCAAATTCCTTTTCCCCTGTAATAATTATCTAATTTATACCAAAAAAATTATGCTTTAGGTTTTTTTTCCCTTTAATTTAATTTATTTAACCAATTGATAGGATTTATTCACTATTCTACTCTAGAATTTCATACTAACTTCTACTTAAATTTGTCTTTGCACTTGACATTTGGAGAAGCAAATTTATAAATTGATGTACTTTGAGTACTAATAAAAATTGGTATATTGAGAATTAGAAAATATTATGAACATGATGGATGAAATTGGTTGTGCAACTTTGTTGGTATTTTGAGCGTTAACTTTAATAGAAGATGCTAAGTCCTTTTCTTTTCTTTAAAAAAAAAAAATTGTTACACATATTTGTAGCAAATCAGAAACTTTGGCATATAAGATAATTTTGTAGACAGTGTAACTCTTTGTAGAACATATACATGCATATATATATTTATATATATATATATATATATATATATTCACACACGCATGCACACATATATTAGCATTTCTTTTTTTTAATTGTGAATCAATAGAGTAGTTTAGTCTCAGCAACAAAAAAATTCCTGGATTTGCCCCTACATGGATGTCCTTGTTGATGATAATTGCTCTTGGTTGGTTTCCAAATTAGTTGAAGATTGAGGTGAAGAAATAATGATTTACGCTTTTAATTAAAGGATAATAAACTTTAAGAATATTTGAAATAGTTTTCATCTAAAGAGGGATATATTTCAATTTGAACTTGAAAACTCTAGAAAATGTTTTTTTTTTTTTAATTATAAATTTTATTTTTAAAGACAAAGCTTAGCATAAAACTACTTTGGAGCTATCACTTTCCATCCACTACATTGCGATTTATAAAGCTATTTATCTATAGTCCTTATAAGAATATGTTAACTAATATTTTTACTTTAAATTTAAGTTTTTTAGAGTGTTTAAATTGGTCCCCAAGTTGTAAAATGAAATTTGAAATTCTTCTATCAAATAAAATTCTAGCATTTTGTTCTTTTACTTTTTGTGGACTCTAAAATTGTCTACCTTGTCAATTAAAGATGTTTAGGGTTTTGTCACTTAAACTTAATTTTATAGATTTTGAGATATATATATATATATATATATATGAAAGAAAAAATTTGGCTACAAACTTGGTTGTAGTTAATAGTTACAACTCCTATTGAAATAATTAATATGACTATATATTTTGGAAATTTTAATATTGGATTGCATAATATTCTTTACATATATGTTAAATTTCATGTCAATCGAATGTTATTTACTATTCAATCCACAAAAGTATTTTTTATGCATAATCATAGATGTCAAAATTTGAAATTTAAACATTTGATTGATAACATAACTATTGATTTTTTTTTTCTTTTAAAAATTTTGCAAGCATGAATGATATAAGAAAAAAATGTAATCCAATGTTAGATTTGTCAAAATTCACATCAAATAAAAATATGTTAATTAATTTTATTCATTGATTACAACAAAGTTTGTAGCCAAACTCTCTCTCTCTCTCTCTCTCTCTCTCTCTCTCTCTCTCTCTCTCTCTCTCTCTCTCTCTATATATATATATATATATATATGTATGTATGTGTTAGGTTCTAAGACTTTAGGAACTAATATATTAGAATTTCAATTTGTATTATGTTGGCAAACCATGATCAAAATATAGAGTCTAAGTTTAGGCTGCTTAAAGTGTGTTTATTTGTAAAATTGGAATCAAGTGATTGCAAATTTTATTGGACTAAATTTGCAAGGCTCGATCAATCGAAAATTAGACTCGATCAATTAAACCACGTACAGATTTATTTTTTTGCAGAATTTCCAATTCAGCCCAAGCCGGGTTTGACGTGTAGGGTTCTATGTTTTACTCCAAGTATAAAAGGAACAACTCTAGCTACGTTTTAGAAGTCTTTGATGTGCTATGTGTTGAATCTTTTGTGAGATCTAGAGGTGTTTACCTTCATACACACTTAGAGTTATCAAGATCAAGATTCATGTCAAGAACTTGATGATTGTTTCAGTTGCTGCTTAAAGAACTTAAAGAAAGTCACAAGTAAAAGAACTTGTGGTTGCGGTAGATCAAAGAAAGAAATAGTCCATGGACTCGAAGCTGTCACGTGGTCATGGTAATAAGTTTTCTACTCGAGGTAACAATAGGATGTTAGTGGTTTAAGTTCTATTGTACAAACTTCAATTCTTTCATAGTAAATCTGTTTTACCTTGAGAATAGCTAGGTTAAATCCTCCCTAGATTTTTAATCGGTTTGGTTTTCTTGGGTTATCATATCGTGGTGTTCTTTATATTTCCGCATTATTTACATGATATGATTTTATTGTATTAACCTAGAACTAAAAAATTTATCTAAGTAATCACTTGGCTAAATAATTAAGTTAAACAACTTGTGTTATGGGGTCTAAAAACGTACAGTATGTATGCATATATATATATATATATAAGCAATTTTATTGGGAAAATGTTAAAATTTGGGACTTTATAATTGTAAAAGCTTATGGATAAATTATAAATTTCTAAAGGGGAAAAACGTTTTTAAAATTTTTATTTATTAAATGGTCCAAAAAAAAAAAAAAAAAATCTACTTACATTACGTACTTACGTTGTCCTTTTCTTTCAAATTTTTCTTAAGGGATTTATTGGATGCTTTATTTTTTGTTAAAAAAAAATTAAAATTAAAAAATTCTCTTTTCTTTTGTCTCCCGCATTGAGACAAAAATCGCAAACCCCATTCCAAAACCCCCTATTTAAACCTTCTAGTACTAGTGAAAAAATAAACTATGAAAGGATGTTATTGCCTATTGCTATGTGCATGCAACATATACATATATGAATTTTAACATAAAACAACCATAAGTATAATTTTATTTTTTGATAATAACAACGATGTATAATATTTAGTTTTATATAAAATTGATCTATAATATATTCTCATAGAGGAGTGAAATGAATATTATTAGAACAATTTATAATAGGGGTGTGCATGTGTCGGGTTAGGGGGATTTTTTTAACCCAACCCACTATGATGGGTTAAAAAAAGATTCAACCTAACTCAACCCATCACATAAGTCCAACCCAACTCATATGGGTCGGGTTAAACCCATGGGTTGAACAATTTTTTTTATTACTATTATTATTAAATTGAGCAGAAAAAAATATATCACACATGCCACTTAAGTTGATAAACAAAATATACATTAATATATGAACTAATATTCCAATTCAATTATTTATTAATATATGAACTTTTTTTTTTTTTTTAGAAACATTAATATATGAACTAATATACATTAATATTGGTTATTATATAGGATAAGAGGAAGAGATGGTTATTTAAAAAAATTTATTAATTATATAATATATTTTAAATATATATTAAATATATAGGTGGGTCGGGTTGGGTTTGGAATTTTATGACCTGAACCCAATCCGACCCGTTATCCAAAAAAATTTTGTAACCCAACCCAACCCTCCAAGCTCTAAAAACTAACCCAACTCGGTGGGTTGGGTTGGTTTTGACAGGTTGGCGGGTTGGCTGCACACCCATATATATATATATATATATATATATATATATATATTATAAGGATTTTTTTTCATGAGAAATTATACTAGGACTTTCATTATGTATGGTAATGATATTGATAACTTAAATTGAACTACTTATTAATTAGTATAAAAATAAAAATAATATCATTTTATAATTTATACATTTTTATGTTAAAGTATAAAATGATATTTTTATAATTTCCCTTAAAAATATCATTTTATATTTTATACATTTTTATGTTAAAGTTACAGTGCAAAAGTTGTGGGTCAACCGGTAGAAATAGTAGATTTCGAATGAAACTCTACTAAACTTGATTTTGTGGGTTTTATTAACCACCTAATAAATAAATGTTTGAATTGATCATTTTTGGTTGGAGACACATTAGTTTGTAAGTTGTATACTTGTATCTAATGAAATTTGTAATATCTCTAACATTACTGTTCCACAAATTATAATTCTTTTTAAAGAATTTTAACCTATCTTATAGTGTCCCCTTCTGATGATAACTTTTAATCATTAGAACTATCATCAGACTAAGACATCAATTAGTTTTTGATATAGGCGGAAATTGTTGGAATATTTTATAAAATTTATTATAATTTACTTTAAATCTTAATTTAAGTGAGTGGATGAAATGGATATGTGGTCCTTGTTTCAATTGGAGGGATCTCTAGTAAATATATTTCTGTCTCTTTGTCGCTAAGAAAGTTTCTTCTTTTCTTAGGCAGTAGAAGTTTTTTGTCCCTTCTCTAAAGGAGAGTTTTTTTTTATTTTTTATTTTGATCTGTTAATTTGCTCCTGTGTCCTCTGGAGTCACCAAGTGTGCCTCTTGAGTTTGTTGGTTTGTTTTTTGTTCGAGATTCTGGGAAACACTTTTACTCCTTCTGTTACTCACCTACGCAGTGTTAGTTCTCTTTCTTTTTCTTCATTGCTCACCATGGAAGACCTCACTAAAAATTGGTTTGAATTATCTCTATCTGATAGAGAACATATAGGTTTTGTCCTTCCAAAAATTTACAAATCAAGGGAATACATTATAGCTACAAAGTTTTTAACTTCACGCTATCTCGTTATGGAGGCAGTGGTTCGCACTTTTTAACAGTGATGGAGGTCGGTGAATGGTTATAAAATTCGAAATCTGGGAGATCATATGGTGCTTTTTGTTTTCGACAACAATTCAAATGTGGAAAGGATAATTGAAAATCAGCCATGGAGTTTTGACAAACACCTTGTGGTCTTGCAAACATTTGAAGAGTTTTCAAAACTTAAAGATCTAGTTTTTGATAAATCATTGTTTTAGGTTCAAGTTCATGCTATTCCTGTCCGCTTCATATCAAAAAAGGTTGCAGAAAGCATTTGCGAAACCATTGGAGAGGTTCAAAGGTCACCTGAATCCACAGATGATGATGGAGGTAACTTCATTCGGTATGAGAGGTGTGGTTGTTTGAAACACATTGACAAACAATGCGAGCTCTGGATTCGAAGCAAGAGCTCTCTAACCACTAATAAACAACAGTTTGGCTCCTATCTCAGAGTGGCACCATATCAAACAGGTGGAAGAAGGGTAATTCTGGTGCTTGGGTACTTTGGTCAGGTGGCAACGACTAAGAAATTTTCATCGAAGGAGGAAAGTCCATTGGTTGCTGCAGTGGTAGGGAAACCTGATATAGTAACTAAGGACGATGAGGAGAGAATTAATGTTGAAATTAATTCAAAAGGCATGGTAACGATAGAAATGAGAAAGGAGCGTGCAACGAAAAGAATTAATTCTCATAATATCAAAATTCTGGATTTTTCTCTCCCTAAAAAATTGGGATTGATATTAATTGAGAATGATGTTTTGTCAACGTTAGGTAAAAGTAATGATGGCATTAATTCTGGCTCCATATCAAGACACCCAACAATGACTGATTTGAAAAAGGTGGCTGAACCAAAGAGATTGGTTGAAACATCAAGGTTACTTGAAATAGAAACTTTTTATTATCATACAAGCTCAATTTTGGATTCTACTCTTCCTAAAATTCCGGGATTGAGTTTCAGGGATAATAAATCTCCTTCAAAACTAGCTGATTCGGTAACGTGCTTGCGAGGAGATAATAAGGGGAGAAGTTACAGGTCTGATAACAATTATCCCATTTACTCTGATCATGTGCAGGGTGTTTAGGGTTTTAAGGGTGATCAAGTGCAGGGTCCCAAGTGCAATCACGTGCAAGAATCAAAACTCGATCATGTGGACTCCCTAACTGAGACTCAAACCCAACTCAACATCTCCTCTGATGCCCCAAGTCGAGACATGCTTTTTGTCCTGCAATAACAGAAAATTTCTGCGACCCAGCACCATCGTTGTTTGCCCATAAAACACCCTCCCAATATTATCTCGCTAGTCCTGGAATAATTGAAAGAAGCTACGGTTGATTGCTTGTTTTGGGTTGTCTAACTTGCTGTTACCGCTGCACCCCTTCAGCTTCCAACTTAGCGACATAAATGGAAGATAACCCAAGCGAAGGTCCTCAAGGTTAATTGCGATCGAGCTATTTTCTTGGAATCAAACAAGTTGGGCAGGTCATCGATTCAATGTCACAACAATTGAATCAAGTGTATAAGTCCATTGAAGTGGAGGCCATGACAGCCATTAGAGGTCTAGAATTCGCAACAGAGCTGGGCTTCAATAGAGTGGTAGTTGAGGGTGACACAAGCTTCATGACGAAAGGTTTGAAGACGAGCTTGTCTTCCTATGGTTTGCTTAATTCGGATGCGTGTGTTTTTGAGAACCTTTTTTTTGAATTATCCTACTTTCATGTTAAGAGAGGATAACAAAGTTGCACATTATTTGGCTAAACAAGTAGTAAATTATCCGGATAATGTATGTTTCACCATCAGTTTATTCTTTTGTTTAGGTTGATTTAACCACCATTTTGGAATAAAATAACTCAGTGTCTTCCTTCTCAAAAAAATAAAAAGAAAAGTGAGTATATGAAATCAGCTTTACTATCACTGATGGCACATCCGTGATAGTAATAATAGTTGGGTTTTACTATTAGTAAAACCATTTTAGAAAACTATTAGTAAACTATTTTAGAAAACTTTTTATAGAAAAATAAAAAAATTACCAACTGTTTTGATAGTTTTTTCAATTCCTCATAAAATTTTTCCAAAAATGGATGATTAATGTGTACTCTAAGGGCATACATTAACCAGATCCATAATAGTTTTTAATATGTGTCGGTGACGTTTTTGCGACAAGGGCCAAAAATGCAAGATTAGCCCAAATCTTCCCTTGAGTTCCTTAGAAATGTTTATTTATGGAGAATCAAGCCCAAAATTCCAAATGTATAATGAACAAAAGGCTAATGGTGCTTTAATAAGAGAGAAATCAAAATGCCACAATTGAAAAACAAGAAAATGCAGAAAAAGAAATACAACAGGTCCGAAACTTGGACTCACAGTCGGTGAGAAAAGGAAATTAAGAGAGGTTGTGAGGAAGAGAGGAAAGATTCCTCTATACCATATTTCCAACCCTAAGCTTTAAAATTGTGAGAATGTCTCCTAGCTGAGTGGGCTTTTGCTCTCAAGTTTCAGCTTTATGGGGAAAATGTAGTTGGCTCTGTTTTGAATTGAAGTCAGAGTTTTATAGCAGCTTTTAGGTGTCCTTAATGATTGGTTTTTAGGCTAAAGATGAGGCTTTGGACCTCCCAGGTGCTAAATTGATGTTTGGTTCATATTTGCTTTAGTTGGGTAAAAGAGTTAACTTGCTTTATGCATAATTTGGGAAGTATTTGACTAAGCCCCCATTGGCTCCTCATTTTTAGTTGCTTCAGACTCTTGGGAGGCTTACCAAAGTGAAGGCTAGAAAAATGAGTTCGGGTAGAAATTTTTAGCCACAATCAGCCAGAGAATAAAAACTGTTTTGGGGTGGAAATTTTAGATACAAGACCTCCTCCATGAGCCTGAGATGCTACCAGTGTCCCTTGCTCACTTGGTAGCACACATGGGCTGAGCTCATGCAAAAGATTCAAAGGAAACCGACCCATACCCTCCAAACCACACTTCCTCAATTTCCTAATATGTCGCATGGGCTTGGGCCATGCTTAAAAAAATAAATAAAATATAATACATGAATTGAGCCCACAAGGAAGTCGAGCTTGGTTGAATCAGGCTTGTACGGAATGTGTCGCGAAAATGGGTATCAACAATATGCATCAATTTTCATTTTATTGATTTCATAACTTAATTGTCTTTGACCAAAATTTTTTATGGTTTAGTGCAGAAACTTTTCAAAACTGATTGCTATGTGTTAATGTTTAATGAGAAATGTTTTGAATTCTTTTGAATTCATAATTGCTACCTGTGCAACTATGTAATGGGAACGCTCCTCTTAACTAATATAATTATATATTGGTGGTGGTCAACCGAGTTGTGATATGGAGATAAAATATTTTTCACTATCTCTCCCACTTTGTTAGCCAACCTCCTCTTCCTTTTTTTCTTTCATTTTTTTTTTTTTTTTGTTCTGATGAGAGTTTGCCAAATATATATTACATAAATGTAATGATTTGAACTTATATATATATATATATATATATATAATTATGCTTTCTACAAAATATATTTCTGAGTAAAAAAAAAATGTACTATTTTATGAGTTTTATATCCAGTGTAGGCTTGTAAGAATAATCAACAAGATAGCTGGGCTGTTGTATCCTGGATGGCACGCCAATATTGTTATTTAAATGATATATATTATGGGTATTTAAATGATATTTTGAATGTTATGAAATTCAGTTTATTTAATTATTATTATTATTATTATTATTAGGAACAACATAGATTCAACCTCAAATCTCTTATTTATAGTGAAACCTTCAAATTACAAGTCAAACAAACAACCTCACGCATGCACATCTTCATTAATTTATTTTATTCCTGACGAGATATACAGTATACTTTCCTTAGGTTCTACATTTTCAAGCCAAAAAGATATGAAAAGAACAAAACAACACTCCCTCCCAACCCCACACCACCACCCCCACACCCCCCGCGTTTCGAGGTTTGTGTGGGAAAATGAAAGATATTTTCTTCTTCTTCTTCTTCTTCTTTCTTTTTTTTCTTTTTTTTTTCTTTTTTTTAAGTGAAATATTCTATTAGGGAAGTAACCACGTGAAAGAGTGTATACTTGTCTATTGCATTTATTAAAACTTCAAGAGAAAGTGTCATTTTCTGAAATATTAGGAAAATGAGTGTCATTTCATAAAACCTCTGGAGTTATCTAAAAAAACAACAAAAAAAAAAACAAACAGAAAAAAATAAAATAAAATAGACATAGTTATAGCAAGAATCTATCAATACTCAATATTATGTTATACTACCAAAAATAAATAAAAAAATTTCCATGTTCTCTTAGCTATATCAACACCCAACCACATTTAAAAAAAAATTATTCTTATAATTGAAATTAGTGAATCAATTGGGGGAAAATAGTAAATGAAATTATATATACATTTTTCAATCCTAAAATTTAAGTAATTTTTAGAACAAAGTTTCTCTCTAAAATAGATTGGAGAGAAATTCAAACCCTTCAAACTCATCATATATCTGTTTGTTGGGTGTAGATTTTGAAAATTTAATCGTTAGATTGCATGTTTTTTATGCTCTTAACATATTTGTCAAATTTCTTTCAAATTAGATGTTATTTACTATTTAATTAATAAACTTATTTTTTATACATAATTTTAGATCATAAAAACTTGGAATTTGAACATTTGATTAATGACATTGTAGTTGATCTTTGATTTTTTAGAAATTTGTGTAAACATAAAGGATATAATAAGAATATGCAATCTAACAGTTAGATTTTCAAAATTTACACCTTAGAAAAGATGTAGGATTTTTTTTTTTTTTCAAACTAGTTTGAAGAAAAATATTTTCAGTTTATATAAATATATATAAATATATATATATATATATTTATATATATTTATATAATCCGGTTTAAGGAGCTAGAGGAATTAGTAGTTTGTGCACGGCATGGCAACACTTAAAGGTGGTTGACACCTTCATATGGTATCGCCACTTGAACTTAAAGGAATCGTTAACTACCAAAAAAAAAATTATATATTTATTTTAGTGTATCTAATTGGACATCATATACCGGAGGTCTATTTCGATTTGAAAGTGATGCAATATTTTGCTTTTTTCTGGGTATGGTTCTTCATATACTCAATGAACTAAGTGGATTCGGCCATATGAGTGTGTTTGGCATATGCAACTAGGCTTTCTTTTTTGGCTTACTCTTTCACTCGTTGTCACATTATCCGTCTTGACCACAAATCGTGACCCTCCTCCACATTCTCAATTATTGCACTATTGCAAGCATCTCCGTCTCCTAGACCATGCCTTTCGGTCAATTTTGAGATGTCTCCATGGCCTAATTAAATTCTTAAGAGGCCAAATATAACTTTTAAGACCCAAACTCTTAACTCTTACATAATTATATGTTTTTTGGAAAATTATACTTGGATGGGGTCATGGCTTGTCCTCCTCTTAGTCCAAATATGGGTCTGCCTACGCATACAAAGTAAGATAAATAATATTACATACACAAGCTCATCTCCAAAATCAAGATATTAATAAACTGCATGACTATTTTGTTTTTGGTAAAACATGTTAAGGCAATAGGCTTCATGATAAGGTTTGGTTATTATTTGATTATATGGGTAAAACACAAGATTTTGTTTTGTTTTGTTTTTGTTTTTTTGTGTTTTGAGAAGAGTGTTAAAACAAGTTGATTTATTTATAGATAAACTCCATATATAATCTATTTTGAGTTGAACGCGTCTAACTGCTTTCCATGTGCATGGAATAATTATAATGCACACTGCGCACACATATTTGAATCATTTTAGAGGGTAGAAAATGAAAACTTTGAACGTGGTCTCTACATGCAATGCTAGAAAACAAATTAATAAGTCTACCACGATAAAAGCAAAGTGTGTGGGGTTCGGCCATACTGGTGGCCGTGGAAAAATCTCACTCCGGCCGTTCTTCGTTTCACATTAGTCCAAGTGTTAAAAAAAAAAAATAATAATAATAAAAAAATTAAAAAAAAAAAAAAAAACCATATAATCCTCACGAGACGTATTAACTAAAAATGGATAAGAGCCAACTTAAAAAAAAAAATTATTTTCTTTTAAGAGAAGGACAAAAATAATAAGAAAATGTGTAAAAGTTATAAGGGTGGTGTGAACTAGTCTATTTCCAAAAAGTGTCTTATAATTTAGCCGATTATTGAATTACCAAAAAAGAAGAAAAAAAGTGGTGGGCTATTTTTTTTATCAATTTTTTTGGATAATTTTTGGCGGTGGACTAATTAAATAACATTATATCCTTCAATTAGTTTATTTTACATTAATTATGTGTGAATGTGTGTGTTTTTTACCCCAAAAAAAAAAAAAAAAAAAAAATTAAGGCGTAATACTTTTATTAACAAAAGACGAAACATGACTAGATCACAGATAAGCCCACGGTATTATTTATTCCGTTTTCAGTATCTGTTTGGATCACTTTTTGATTCTTTACAACAGCAGAATATATACTAGCCTTCCGAAGTTATTTACTTATAATGGGTTCAATGAATCCTAGACTAAAACTAAAATTCTACGTAATATATAGTATTTTAATTTTAAGTTTGTGAAATAATTGAGTTGGTAATAGAAAACTAAGGATAATATATGCTTGGATGTAATTAGTTAGTATTTTGTAGTATTGACAGCTACCGCAGTCATTGCCAGCCATATCCAACAAAACTCATTTAGTTTTAATTGTTTTTAGAGAGTAATATACTTTCATAAACATGTAGTTTTTTTTGTTTTTTTATTATGGGTATCAAATTTGAAGTTTTTCTTCTTCTTTTTTGGTTGACTTTTCCCCCTATTGGAACACAACTTTTGAATAAACAATCACTTTTCGGTGGTCTAAGTTTTGACTAAATTACGTACTATTGGATATTTTGAATCTTCCGGGAAAAACTCTAATGAAAATGACCGGTCAATTATTGTCTAGTAATTAAATAACGATAGCTTTACACACACACGAGCTTAAATAAACAAAAAGATCTTAATCTAATATCCTAATCGAATTCCATTTTGAAAAGGATCCAATTCATATTCCGAATTATATGTTATAAATCTAAATATATATCGAATATTAGATTATTTAAAATTTTATATAAGATAATGCTTTATACATTATTAGATTCAAGAAAAAAAAAATCTTAAATGTGAAGGATATTATCTATTTCAAATGAAATGGAGAGGATTGTATTCTCTTGACTCCACTTACTCAAAAAATGCAATAAAATATTTATAGTATAAATTATACACATATTTATTGCATTTTTAAAAAAATATTATTTTTCATTCCAAAGGTTTGACTCGGTGCACATGGAAAATGCCATGCAGGGATATCAGCTCTTGTATAAAACTATAAATACACGAGAAGTCTAGTGCATTAACCACACAACAAGCTAGAAAGCCTTCTTCTTTATCTGCTTCTTTATATCATTATCATGGCTCCATTATTCTCTGTCCCATCAGTTCTCACTACCATAATTAAGTCCTGCCTGCTATTTTCACTTATTGTGGGTATGGTTTCTGCTCAGTTATCCTCAACTTTCTATGCAAAATCATGCCCTAATGCCCTTTCCACCATTAAATCTGCTATAGACTCTGCAATATCAAGTGAGGCACGAATGGGAGCATCCTTGATTCGCCTGCACTTTCATGACTGCTTTGTTAATGCAAGTCACCTTTAACTCTTTTTTCTGTGTCTGTGTGTCTGTGTATTTTTGCCCCTTATCCATTATCTTATCTACAAGTACAAATGTTTGCTTGTTTTGTGAATGTGTTTTGGGTGTGTATTTTAAAAGGTAATATTAGGAATACAATATATTTTCAAATAAACTTTTTAAAGTGTAGCATGTTATGATTAAAGCAACATTATTTTTAGTTATATCATTATAAACATCACTTTTATTATATACCAATCACAATAAATTATATTAAACCGTTGTGAAAAAAAAATTGTAAAAATAAAAAAGTTATAATGCTGAATTTATTTATATTTTAATGCATGTAGAAGATGTGTCATGGTAATATTTAGATTATACAGTATTTTAACATTCAAATCTGCTATTTGGCAGTATGAATTTAATTACATGTTTTTGCTGATAAAGGTTCAAGAACAAAGTAAATCCAACGTACGTACATAGATTGATGATTAAAGTGGATTAGCATAGCTTGCACAACAATATTTTGAATCAATTTTATACTGTCTTACTATAAACAAATCCATCTGGTTAAAACTATTTTTAAGGAAAATAATACTCTTCATTTGAAACAAATCTATTTCAGTCACCTAAAAATGCTTTTCTTCTTTTTTAAGTACAAGAACATTTTGGGCCCTTTGCTACAATTTCACTATTATTATTATTATTATTATTATTATTATTATTATTATTATTATTTATTTATTTTATTTTTTTATTTTTTGGTCTCAAGTACCTTAATGGGTTGGCACATAATTGGCCCGATGGATGTCTTTTTGTATAATTTGGGAATCCAAACCCATCAACTCTATCTATTCTTGAACTCTCGTGAATATTGATGGGTAGGTTTACTAGAACTTCCCTTTTGTCTATTCCCAACAAAACTTATACTTATTCAACCCCCCAAAAAAAAAGTCTGTTTAGTTTTGCTTGTCTGGGCTTTTATAATATTATTATATTTGATTTATTTTTCTTATTTGTTATATACAGGTTTTTGAAATATTTGTAGTATATTAATATTATTTACAAGTCTTTGTCCTCTTCGTTGAGCCATATCTATTTAATTTATTTTGCTTATTTGTTATTTATTAAAGGCCCATATATAATATAGTTTCATGAGCCATATAATAAAGTCATCCAAATGTTATAAGAAACGTAAATTATAAATTATTAAATTTCATGGAAATGGGAGAATGATTCTAATTGAATATATAAGAAACTAAACTATATACTATGTTAATGGAATATGAACCTCTCATTTTGTGGAAAAAATAACATGTTTATATAACATTTTGTAATAGGGATGTGATGCATCCGTACTCTTGGACAAAACAGCAACTGAACCAGGAGAGAAAAATGTTGGTCCAAATCCTTCACTAAGGGGATATGAAGTAATCGACACTATCAAATCTCAATTGGAGAATTTGTGCCCCGGTGTTGTATCTTGTGCAGATATCTTAGCCGTTGCTGCAAGAGATTCAGCTGTTGCTGTAAGAAAGAACTCAAACTTTTACATCACTTATTATTTTTAACCCATAATATTAGGTGATCTAGTGAGTAGCTTATTTTGTTGAGTTTATACTTTGTTGAGAGAGTATAATATTACAGAGAAAAAGTAAAGTTTTAAAATACGGTATATAAATCAAATAAACTAAATAAGTTAAAAATAAGTTGTGGCTATAGACCAAAGTTTATTTATTATTAAAACCTTGTTCTTTTGATGTCATTTTAATCATATTATTGGTTTTAATTCAGTTGAGTGCACCTAGTTGGTCTTGGACTGTTGATTTGGGAAGAAGAGACTCTGCCACAGCAAGTTCTGCTGCTGTTACTGGCAACATCCCGCTTCCAACATTAGATCTTAGTGGCCTTATCAGTGCATTCTCAAAAAAAGGTTTCACTGCTAAAGAAATGGTGGCTTTATCAGGTGGGTTCAAATCTTAGTAACTCTAATTGTAGTGTTTGAAGTCTCGTACAATGGATTCTAGTTTAACTCAATTAGTAAAGTTTAGAGTGTTTTACTTCAAAGGACAGAACCAAAACATTTTGTTTGGGGCCAAGACTAAACAATCATAAGCCACTAATCACTACACTAGTGAATTTTCCAATATCAATACAAGATTTGTTTCTTCAATTGTCAAAGATAAAAGATAAATTTGTTTGTCTTGACTTGTGTATTAGATTTTTTATATTAGATTAGTGGTACCACATATTTGAGTAGAAGATTTATGTTATAATATTAATCTAGCACTAGTTGTGTTTGTCATACAAATCCTACCTATATCTAGTTGGGGGGGCTCTAATAAAAAAAAGCATTGGGTTCTGGTATTTTACCTATTATTAAAAATAAAAATTCAACATATTTGGGGCCCTCTACTATTAATGTAGTTCCGTACCTATATGACAAAGTGTGATTGATAGAAAATAAATTTGAGTATATAACATATGATTTTTATCTTCTCATCAATTGAGGAACTTAAGTTTAAATCCTACAAACAAGGAAAAAAAAAAAAAAAAAAAACCAATTAATGTCTGAAATTGATGGTAAACAGTAATTTTTGTATAGTAGATGCTATTTCAAATTATATGATACCTTACAAAAAATGCCTCGTATGAAATGACACCCAAATTATTCTTGTACTTTGTCTAGGAATTCACTCTGTCGGCCAAGCAAGTTGCAGAAACTTCCGAACCAGGATTTACAACGAAACCAACATAGATTCCTCATATGCAACTTCATTGAAATCAGTTTGTCCAAGCACTGGCGGTGACAACAATCTTGCCCCTCTAGATTTAACTACTCCAACAACCTTTGACAATGCTTACTACACGAATTTGATAAACAAAAAGGGTCTCTTACACTCGGATCAGCAACTCTTTAGCGGAGGTTCCACTGATTCCATAGTTACCACTTACAGCAACAATGTGGGAAACCTCATAACAGACTTTGCCAATGCAATGGTGAAGATGGGAAGACTCAGTCCACTCACAGGCACAAGCGGCCAAATAAGGAAAAATTGCAGGAAAGCCAACTGAGTAATTAAGGCACTAGAGTATGCTGTTTTAGTGTCCATTTTTATTGCCATTTCACTTTTTTGTGGTTATAAGGGCATTAATGCTCGTTTGAATTAGTTTTCTAGTGTCAATTTTGAGTACAAGTTCAAAGAAATATTAGTATATGTATGACAAGAATTGTCCATCATGAATTGTGTATTCTCGGATATTGGCTCAACCGGAGTGATTTAATTAGATTGAAATGTTGTTGTGTGACTTGTGTTGAATTGTAATTTTATATTGATCACCCCGCGAACAAGTGACGAGTATCAATTTGTGCTGACAGATGGCATATTTTCATATCTTTTTTTTCTAATTCAATAATTGGGATTAGGAAATTTGAACTCTAAACATTTTTATTGAAAAAATTAAGAGATGTTAGTTGATCTATCTATCATTGTGAATTCATATGGTTTTCTTTTAAGAAAAAAAGAAGTGAGTTCTCGATGCAAAACCTTCTATTTAAGGATAAAATATAATCAGCCAATTCACCACCATGAGAGACACCAAACATGATCTCACCCATTTGCAAGAGTTTGCCCCAATATAGAGGCAAATCAAGGTTGCAGTCTCTCACATGCGTTAAGGATCTAGTGGTATTTTTAGTTTATGGACAACATGTTAACACATTTGAGGTGGTTGATGCCTTCGATAAGAAAATCTATTTACACAATTTAGAGGATGATAGGACTAAAAAATCCCTCATTTCTAAGCTTCCTTGTATCTGTTGATAGGAAAATAACATGACTGACTGCCTCTAGTACCTGTAAAAGGAAATTGAAACTTCCATTGTAGTTTTTGAAAGGAATGTCGCTGGCAGAAGTTTCTCAATGCAAAAGAAAAATGTGATCAATTCTGAAACAATGAAACCATTCGGCTTGGCCAGAATTTTTTAAATCCATTCATGAACTTAGAAACACACAACTTTCTAATTTTTCCAGGCTTATAATTTTGAATTTGTTAAATCCATTAAATAGAACCTAGAGCTTTGAAATTAACTTCTTATGAAAACAAAGATACTTCATTCCTTATGCTACTTAATATATCCAAATAATAGTCACTTGATCATTAATCAGTAACCGTAAACTAAAAGCTTAAACCCAAAACCCTAAAAATCACAACACTTTCAAAATCACTAGCTCAAATAGAATCAAAACAGCAAACCCACCAACAAATTAACGGAACCCATAACCACAAAACCCCACATCAACATCAAATTCGAGTATCAAATACAATGAAGAATCATAAAATCATAACCAAGCTATGCACAATAACTGAGCAAAACCCTAAAAGTAAAAAAACTTCATGAAACACAAAATTGAGACTAGAAAACAACAACTAGAGCTAAAAGCAACTAGAAGTCAAGAATTAATACCTGATACAGAATGAAATGGTAATGAAGACCATAAAAGTTGAGATCACAGTAACTTTTTAAACTGTGTCTAAATATTCTATAATTAGGTGGGAGTTGCAGTTGATTATATATTTATGGGTTAGGATTACCGTTGGGGAGATTGAGAGAGAAGTTGTTTTGTTCCTAAAAGAAAACAACAAAATATAAAAACCCCATGAAGCAAATCCCTAAAAAAAAAAAAAAAAAAAAAAATCGATTAAACCCTAGCTTTACAAATACCCAAAATCAAAACCCTAAACCAAAAATCAAAACAAAAAAAAAAAAAAATTAAAAAACTTACTGTTAGGTAGATTGTGAGATTGGCAGTGCCGGTAATGGAGGCTTGGGCTTTGTCGGCAACAACACGGTGAGGAGGATCGGTGGTAGAAAGGGGTGGATCGGTAGTGAGGGTTTGGGAGTCAAAGGGAGAGAGTGAGAGAGAAGGTGAGAGACCAGGTTAGAGAGAGAGTAATTTGAAGGGCTTTTTTTTATTTTTTAATTTATAACAAACCTGTAGTCACATTTTGCAAAAACGCAGCTATAGGTAGGCTACAGCCACGTTTTAAAAACGCAATTATAGGCCCCTTAAAAAAAATAAAAAATTTGTTCAACCTATAGCCGTGATTAAAGCACATGGCTATAGGAAACACTATAGTTGTGTTTCTGCAAAACGTGGCTTTAAGTGTGCCTATGGCCACATTTTCTAAACGTGGCTGTAGGACTTCTTAAAAAAAAAGGGGGGGGGGGGGGGCGGGCCCTATAGCCCCATTTTTTAAATATGGCCATAGGCCCTACCCAATAAAACGCCACTGCAAACACTAAAAACACGGCTACAAAACTACCCTATAACTGTGTTTTATAGAACACGGCTATAGGTTTATAATGTTAGCTGTGTTTATAAAAAACACAACTATAGGGCAGCTATAGCTGTGTTTTTGTAAGTGTGGCTAAAATAAACACGGCTATAACTAGCGTTTTTTGTAGTGAGGAAAAGGGAACACATATATGAACCAACTATCCATCCAACTTTTAGATTTCTCTTTGGCCCAATTAAATAAGAGGCCAAATATAACTTTTGAAGGAAAAAATAATAATAATTGGATTGGGAGGACATGGCTCCCCTTCATGTACATATTGATCTGCCTTTGCATACAATGTAAAATAAATAGTATTACAAACTCAAGCTCATCTCTAAACATCAAGATTAATGAACATGAATGGATATTTGTTTTTGGTAAAAGATGTTAGGGCAATATGCTTAATTAATTATTCAATTATTTATTTAAAATTTAATTTTACATATTATAAAAATGTCATTTTGATTATATAGGTTAAACATATCTTGTCAAAGCAAGTTATAAATTAACTTCAAAATCTCCTTTTAGCTTAACACATACGTCTTGTTGTTTTCTATGTGCATGGAACAATTATTACACTAATTAATCCTGATTTGACAAATGCACAGTACTGCGCACACAAATTTGACTCATTAGAGTAACGTAGAAAAACGTTGCTTTCTATTAGGCGCATCAAACTTTGGATGTGTTCTAGATTGCATCCAAGCAAACAAAATCTCCCACACTATAAAGTAAACGTGTAGGGTCAATTGGTGGCCGTAGAATTTCTCCGTCTTATGCACTGCCAAGCATGTCTGTCCTCCTTTTCACATTAGTCGGTGGAAAATACCAGATATTCCTTAAATAAGAGACATATTAACTATTAACTATATACGAATAAGAGTAAGAGTTAAAAAAAGGATAATTCTTATTTTACATTGTACTAACAATGTAAATTTTTTTATAATGTATAGACATTTGTGTGTCTACTATGTAAAATTTATATTACTAGTACAGTGTAAACCTATAATTACTTTTAGTTAAAAAAAAAAAAAAAGTGGGAAAAACAAAAAAAGAAAAGGCATAAAGATTACATAAGCAATGGTGGTGGACTAATTAAATAACACTATCCTTCAATCCATTTATTTTACATTAGTTGTGTCTGCATTAGCGCGTATGTGTTTGTGTTTAATTGGGGAGCCAATTTTACTCTCATTAACTTAGATAATGAAACTTGTTTCTCTGCTCTAGTGAAAGTCTCTCTCAGAGCTTCCCCTAGGCTGTAGAATTTTCTTGTCCCTTCTATTAGGTGCTTTTGTCCCTTAGGATAACAAGTTTATCCTCAAGGTTTGTGGTACATTTTTTCGGGGGTTAGGGAAACACTTTAGCCATGGAAGAACTAACAAACCATTGCAACGGTTTATCACTATCGGATAGAGAAGGACCAACTTTTGATCTTGAAGATGATATGGCCACGCCAGAATTCCTCATTGCAGCAAAATTCTTCACAAGACGAGCGCTAAATATGGAAGCCATAGCCTCGACTTTGAAGCCTTTGTGGAGATCAAAAAATGGATTCAAAGTTAAAAATATGGGAAATCACATTGTTCTTTTTATTTTTGATAGTAAACTTGAAGTTGATACTATCCTCGACAATGAGCCTTGGAGTTTTGACAAACACCTCATGGTGTTGCAACGCTATGACAAGGACACGCCAATTGAAGAATTACAATTCAATCGTACTACTTTCTAGGTGCAAGTACATGACATTCCTGTGAGGTTCATGAACCAAAAGGTGGCGGAAGGTATTTGCAGTAACGTTGGAACGGTCATCAAGAAGTCTGAAATAGAAGGGGAGGGAGGCAGATTCATACGAGTTCGGGTTAGGCTGGACATAACTATTCCTTTAAGTCGTGGAAGAAAGGTGTCAATGGGGCAAGGGAAGGAACTATGGGTGTCGTTTAAATACGAGCGCTTACCAAACATCTGCTACTGGTGTGGCTGTCTCAACCACGACGATAGGGACTGCGAAGCTTGGGTGGAGAGTGAAGGGACCCTTAAAGATGAAGACAAGAAATTTGGGCCCTGGTTGAGGGCAGCCCCAGTTAACAGAGCACAAAAGACAGTGGTCACTGTACCAGGTTTTTACAAGAAGACGAAGGGTGTTTCTTCCATTCCTAAGAGTCCGGTACAAAGTAGGAAATCTCAGTCTCACAACACGGTGGTTCTACCACATCAAGAGGCACCGGCGGCTGGGGAAAAAATTCAAACGGACACACCAGGGATGCAATCAAAGGAGTCGGTTACAGAGGGACAGAATAAATGTTCACCCGTTTTTCAGCAGCCATATGATTGTGGAGAGCCGTTGGAGAAGGAAGTTACTGAAAAAGGAAAAAACAACGAATTAAATGTGACACAGAATGACAACCTTTCCATTCTGAAACCGAGATTAATTCCCACCCAAAAGGAAACCGGTCCTATTAATTCCCCTATTAATTCGGTGTAGCAAGATTGTTTCCTTTCTAAGCTTGCCGAGATTGATGAAGGATTATCCAAATTAAGTGTCGTGTCTGCTCCTAATTATGAGGGTTCAGGGGAAACACATTCAAGCCACGTCATTAATGAAGGAGTCAAGGTAACGGCTAGGGTTTGTCCAGGACAGGGGTCCGAAAATCATGCACCAAACAGTGAAGAAACAACAGGGCAGCAGGAAGAAAAAAAACAAGTGCAGAATCAAAGGACATGGAAACGCAAGACCAACCCGGCTGCAATACAAATCACCAAGGGTAATGCAAGCAAAGAAGATTTGGTGCTACCAATAAAGAGGAGTCATGAACATCTCTTAAGTCTTAATGGTTTACCAAGCAAAAAACGTATGGTTTCTGTTGAGATTAACCCTTCAATACTGGCGGAGGCTGATGAACAGCCCCGCCCATCACAATGAGTCTCTTAGTTTGGAACTGTCGTGGGCTTGGGAACCCACGTACAGTGCGAGAGCTTGGAGATTACATCCGGGCACAAGATCCTACTGTCGTGTTTTTAGCCGAGACATGGACAGATGATGCAAGGCTAGATCAAGTATTGCGTAATTTTGATTTTCGAAATAAGTGGTCAGTGGAAAGTGGAAATAGAGGAGGGGGTTTGGTTTTGCTGTGGAAGGAAGAAATTAAAATCACAGTGGAAGACTCATCGAAGTACTGTATTGATGTGTTAGTTGGATAAAACACCCCACAGGAATGGCGATTCACAGGCTTCTATGGTGAACCGGTCACAACTAGAAGACATGAGGCTTGGGCAAAGCTTCGAACACTGAATGATAGGCCACATATCCCATGGTTGTGTGCAGGGGATTTCAACGAAATTACTAGACAAGAAGAAAAGGTGGGCGGAGCTATTCGTGCACATAGTCAAATGCAAGCCTTCCGGGATGTTATTGATGAATGCGGATTTATGGATTTGGGTTTCATTGGGCCGAATTTCACTTGGAGTAAACATTATACGGACGGGAACTCAATATGGGAGAGACTTGACCGCGGACTAGCTACTAATCAATGGTTCATGAAGTTTCCTGGTACTTGTGTACATCATCTTCCTTGCCTTTCCTCGGATCATTGACCCTTGTTAATCAATCCAACAGGTATTGAATTTCCTTCCTTCAAGAAACCTTTTCGGTTTGAGGAGATGTGGCTATCAGATAATAGTTGTGGAGAGGTAGTTGAAGCAGCTTGGAGGTCTTGTAGTACAAGGGATCCAAGTAGAGGAATTCTAGGGAAAATTGATAAGTGCGGGATTGACTTAGCTTGGTGGAACTATAATGTGTTTGGTAATGTCCGTAGGGAATTGAGAAGGAAGAAAGAACAACTTATTGAAGAAGAAGTCGTGGCTGTGAGAACGGGTAGCAACTCCTAATTAAAACAATTGAAGGAAGAGATTATTGTATTGATGGATAGAGAAGCTAGAATGTGGAATCAACGCTCTCGTATTCTTTGGTTGAAAAATGGAGATGGTAACACAAAATTTTTCCACACCCGGGCATCACACCGGTTTAGGAAAAATGTAATCTTGGGAATAAATGATCCACTAGGTGAATGGAAGGTGGAGCCGAATGATATTGGGGAGGTTCTCATAAATTTTTACCAGGAACTTTTCACTTCCTCCAATCCGACCCTACATGGTGCTGCCCTAGACCAAATTCCACTTGTAATTTCAGAAGAGATGAATAAGGAGCTGGTGCGCAATTTTGAGGAGTGGGAAGTAGTTCAAGCTTTGAAACAGATGGCACCTTTGAAGGCTCCCGGTCCTGATGGGATGCCTCCTTTGTTCTTCCAACATTTTTGGCCTATGATTGAAGGGGATGTCACACACTCAGTTTTGTATTGGTTGAATTCAGGTACTCTTCCACACCCAGTAAATCATACCTTTATCACTCTAATTCCAAAAAAGAAAAACCCTTTGTTTGTGTCAGAATATCGACCCATAAGTTTATGCAATGTTCTTTACAAGATTTTTTCTAAAGTTCTTGCAAATAGGCTAAAAAAACTTCTCAATTCCATTATTACTGAACACCAATCAGCTTTTGCCAAAGGGCGCCTCATTACTGATAATATCCTTATAGCCTTTGAAACTTTGCATTGTATGAAAAATTATAATTCTGGCACAAAAGGGTTCATGGCCTTGAAGCTTGACATGAGTAAAGCTTACGATAGGGTTAAATGGGTGTACTTGGAAAATTTGATGAGAAAGATGGGGTTTTGTGAACAATGGATAGGCCTAATCATGGTATGTGTGAAAACAGTCACTTATTCGATACTAGTGAATGGAGATCCAAAAGGCTTGATTCAACCTTCAAGGGGCCTCAGGCAAGGGGATCCCTTATCTCCTTTCCTCTTCCTCTTGTGCACCGAGGGTCTTCACGGCCTTATTAAAAATGCAGCTAGCAAAGGCGATATCAACGGGTTCAGTTTGTGTAGAAATGGACCCAAGCTAACCCATTTGTTTTTTGCAGATGATAGCCTTCTGTTTTATAGGGCTAACTCCAGAGAGTACAGCAAGGTGATGGATTTGTTATCTATGTACGAAGAAGTCTCAGGCCAAAAGGAGTCCTTGGGGTTCGTGAGATTCAGCATTATGAAAAATATTTGGGGTTGCCTTCTTTGATGGGAAGGGGAAAAAAGGCAAGTTTTAATTATATTAAAGAGAGAGTGTGGAGGAAATTGCAAGGATGGGAAGGAAAACTCCTTTCCCAAGCTGGTAGAGAGGTTCTCATCAAAGCGGTGATCCATGCCATTCCAACCTATGCTATGGGTTGTTTTAAATTACCCATAGGGCTGTGTCATGAAATTGAGGTGATGACAAGAAAGTTTTGGTGGGGACAAAGGGGAGATAAAAGAAAAATTCATTGGTTAAAATGGAGTGAGATGACAAAGTCCAAAAGTGAGGGTGGCATGGGCTTTCGTGACTTAGCTCTACACAACGACTCTCTCTTGGCCAAGCAAGCGTGGCGTTTATTGCAAGATCAATCCTCTTTATTTTACAAGGACTTTAAACCACATTTTTTTCCTAATTGCTCTATCATGGAGGCGGAGGAATCTAGTCGTGGTTCATATGCTTGGAGGAGCATATTATATGGACGTGACGTGATCAAGAGGGGTGCTTGTTGGAGAATTGGTACAGGGCAGAAAGTTCAGATATGGCAACACACTTGGCTGCCATCAAAACCCCCTACCCGTGCCATATCACCTATTCTTGAGGGTTGGGAAGAGACCACGGTAGATGTCCTCATAAATGAAGAGAACCGGACCTGGAATGATGATCTTATAGCTGGTTTATTTGCACCTGAAGAAGCTGAACTCATTAAGAAAATTCCTCTCTCAAAACATCCAACAGAAGATAAGCTATACTGGCCGTGGACCCAAAATGGCCAATATTCCTGCAAGTCTGGATACCGGTTTTTGAAGATGGAAGAAGAAGAGCCTAGACAAGAGGTAGAACAAAATGGAGAAAAGAATCTGTGGAGAAGCATATGGGGGTTGCGGGTTCCGAACAAGATTAAGAATTTCTTGTGGCGTGTCTGTCGTGATGCCATTCCCACAAAATCAAACCTGAAGCGGAGACACATGCCAGTTGATCCTCTGTGTGAACGGTGCTGGAAGGAAGAAGAAACAACTCTCCATGCGCTGTGGTCATGCAGCGAACTCAATTCAGTTTGGGCTCCTTCTTAATGGAGTTCACAGCATATCTCAAGTGTGACAAACTTCAAGGAGCTGCTGTCATGGATCCTAAACAATCAGAGCAACCCAGAGCTATTTGGGATGATAACATGGGGAATTTGGAATCAGCAAAATCAAGTTCGCAACCATCAACCTTGCTGCACTTCAGACCAGCTTGTACTGCAGGCAACAGGGAGACTTGATGAATTTTTTGCCGTGTTACCACCCGTTCCAGCAGCTGAACCAAAACCTCAGGCAGTATGGAAGCCCCCAGATGGAAGGATGGTCAAAATAAATTTTGACGGAGCAATATTCAAGACTGAAAACAGAAGCGGGATCGGTGTTGTTGTACGAGATCACACAGGTGCCGTCCTAGCGTCCATGGCTCAAAGCTTCTCCCTAGCACTCACACCGGTGGAAATTGAAGCTGTTGCTGCATCACGGGCTCTGGAATTTGGACTGGAAATAGGCTTGGCTGAAGCTGTATTAGAAGGAGATTCAGAGCTAATTATGAATGCTTTGAAATCAGGAAGTGGTACAATTGCTTTGGTGCAACCACTAGTTCAGGATGCTTTTATTTATTCAGATTCTTACACTAAATTGCTATACTCTCACTGTAGAAGAGACGGCAATAAGTTGGCACATAGTCTAGCTAGATATTCGATTAATGTTTCCGACTATGTTGTATGGATGGAGGAAGTTCCATTGTCTTTATTTTCTGTAGCTCAAAATGATTTGGCCACTTTGGCAAATCAAGTTCAATAAAATCCCTATGTTCATTCTCAAAAAAAATAAATAAATTAATACTATCGAAAAGAAGGACCGTGACTAGGAGTTGGAGATATTACAAACAAATAAGCTAGAAACATGACTAGGAGATATTAGATAAGCCCAAGAGACCTTTCATATCATTTTCAATGTTTATTAGATCCACTTTTGATCCTTTGACTTCTCACAAAAAAAAAAAAAAAAAAAAACTTTCGATCTTTTTCAATAGAATATACTAGTTAGGGGCGTCCAACCCACCCACCCAACCAACCCGCCAAAGTCAACTCCACCCAACCCATTGTCATCTGATCCGACTACTTCGATAATCAGATGCAAGTCCGAAACTTCAAAAACTCGACACCGGCAGGTCAATTGCAGGTCTCCTAATCCAAAACTTGTGAAACCTGACCCGACCAAAATACATCAATTCCGACGATTTCTCAAACTTTTTGATGACTTTTCCAACTAGATACAATGGATTTCGATAACTAACACAACTAGATCCAGTAGAAATACACCAAATCCAGCAGAAATTCATCAAACTCAACAAGTTCTCCACACGAATTGGCGAAAATCTTTCCCAGATCCAATGAGATCTTCGTCAAATTTCACTGGATCTTGGACAAATTTGGCAAGATCTTGCCAGATCTAAAGAGATGTTGGCATTTCGTTGCATTTCGGTTTCACCTAAAACCGACCACCACCCGACAAAAACCTAAACTGACCAAACCGATACCCGTTAGCTATGGGTCTAGAAGTTCCCCAACCAATCTAATCAGGTCGGTTGCAGGTTGGGCACAAACCTGAACCAACATATGGACAACCTTAATACTAGCTAGTCATCCAAATTAATTCATTCATAATGGGTTAAATGAATCCTAGATTTTTTTTTCTTCTTTAAAAAAAAAAGAAAAAAAAAGAAAAAAAAAGTTAACTAAGTACTGATAGTTTTTAGACCCTTTAAAAACATAATTGGATTAACTTAAATAATTAGCCAAGTTGTTACTTAGTCCAAATTCCAAATCTAGGTTATCACAATCAAAAAATCATATCATGCAAAGCAGCGGAAAGATAAATAACACAATGATATGATCACCTAGGAAACCAAACCGGTAAAAACCTGGGAAGGATTTAACCTAGCTATCCTCAAGGTAAACCTGAATTCACTATGAAAGAATCGAAGTTGTTCAACAGGACTTAGACCACTAACATCCTATTACTACCCACCAGTAGAAACTTACTGACACAACCACGTGCAAGCTCCGAAATCACGGACTTCTTCTTTCTTGGATTCTCCAGCAAGTACAAGCACACCTGCTTGTGTTTCTTTAAGTTCTTATGGCAGCAACTGAACGATCATCAAGTTCTTGAACGAATCTCCTTCTTGATAATCCTAAGCTTGTGTAAAGGAAAGCTCCTCTCAGATCTCACAAGAGATTTACACAAACAGCAATATGAGTAACAATAAACGTGGCTAGGGTTTGCCTTATATACCTAGGGCAAAAATACAAAACCCTAAATGTTTTAAATAAACTAGAGCGGAGTTGGAATTCTGCAGAAAACGCATTCTACCCGAATTTCGATTGATCAAGCCTAAGCTTCGATCGATCGAACCAGGTTGAAATGCTATAATAAATCTGCATCAACTTAAATCCAACTTTACATAAATGAACCAACTTTGAGTAAGTCTAAACACGACTAAACATCTTGTTTTGATCATGGTTTGCCAACAATGCACATTAGAGTTCTAAATACATAAGATCCTAAGTCTTTAGAACCTAACAAACTCCCCCTTTGGCAATCCGTGACAAAACACAACTAACAGGTCAAAGTTTACAAAGAAAAGCCCTTTACAAAAAAATATGCTCATAAAAACAAATCCAATCCTAACTACTATCCATCAATTGCAAGTGTAGACAGCAGCTCAATTGAATCAACTTGTATATTTTCTGAAACACTAAACAAAATGCATAACCGCATGTATGGAAAATACAAGTAAAGAAAATAAATTCTTGATTTCAACCACCACACAATAAAAACATATATCAATGAATAACTCATAAATATAAATCAATAAGTCGTTGAAACAAGAAACATATAAAACAATAAAAGTATCTCCCCCTAACATGAATAACCCAACAAAGCAAAACGAGCTAAACAAGATAAATACAAAGTGAAGCACCTAGATACAATCTAATCTCCACAAGCTCCAATAAAAAAAAATGCTCTCCCCCTATAAACAAAAACTCTACAAGTGCTCAAATATATACTCCCCCTTTTTGTGACAGAATGCCAAAGGGTAATCAAAATCCATCATTAAATGGAGGTGGCGGTGAGGATCATCGAAACTGTGCCAACACTGCGCGCAAAGCATGGGTCTCATCAAGCACGTCCACCAAAATCTGTCCATGAGCCGCCTGAACGGTCAAGACATGATCCAACATACGTCGAATGTCTAAATCATCTGAAGTAGTCGATGGAGGAACATCAGCATCAGCATCAGCAGCACCAAACGCCTCAGCCGTATCAGCACCTGTAGAAGAGGGAGGAGGGGGAACAACACCAGATGATGCACCTCTAGGATGCGTAGGTCCAACTCTCAAGTGAGCAGCCCTCTGCCTAAGGAAGGTGTCACCTGTGGGAGCTATGACATGAACGGGCTCACCAGCAGGGAAATCAGCTAGACCAAGAAACAACAAAATCCTATGAATGAAAATAGGATGGATAAGAGCATGCGCTACGGCAGAACTCCTATGAACTTCGTTCAAAGAACGAAGAAACAGATGTGGAAAGCTAATAGATGCACTAGAAACAAAAGCATACAATAACACACATCGCTTAAGAGGAATGGTGTGGAGATGAGAAATAGACCACAAAGAATGACACGCTATCCTAAAGAAAAGACAGGCAGTCTCAGTAAGCTCAGCAGACGTGATCCGAGGATCAAAACCCCACTGGATAGAAGACCCAGTGATGTATGACATAACGTCATCTAAGGGTGGAGACTCCTCATAGGGATAGACAGGCTCCCTAACAACCGGAACCCCAAGAGCATTAGCCACTATCCGAGGAGTAATGGTGAACTCAACACCTCATATCCAACTCCGAACAACGGTATTGGAATCATAGACGTGGCAAGAGAGATTCGAGAAAAATTCTCTAATCAAGGCGGTCGGGGGTGGATGATCTACCTCTAACAAGGATAACCAACCTCGACTCTCAAGGTTTGCCCTAATGGTAGGATCTACCTCATCTAACACAACAGAACGCTCAGCCCAAATCTTACGCTTACAGTTCAGTTTCTCATAGACCTCTCTGCTTTTGTCATTCCTAAACAACTCACTCCTAGAGGGAGACTTAGAGGAAGTGGAGGGGGTCCTATTGGCTCTAGTTTTCCTAGGCATGGTACTCGGATAAGGACCAAGACACAAAAAACAAAATAAACAAAAACAAAAAAAAAAACAAAAAACAAAACAAAACAAAACAAAACAAAAACAAAAACAAAACAAAAACAAAACAAAACAAAAAAAACAAAAAACAAAAACAAAGGGCAGACTGCAAGTTAGCACAAAAAAATATAGAACAAAAATCTATATGACGCATGAACAGTTTAAATGTCATGATCCATGCTCTAATGCAGTGCAATTAAGTTCAAATTTAAATTAAGTTCACAAAATCGGCTTGAGTATAGAGTTTCTAACAAAAACCCAAAAATTGAAAAAACACTTGTTCATTTTGTAAAAAATTTGACCAATTGATCATCACACAAGTTAGATTACATAAAATAATGATCAATTACATCAATTCAATAAGCCAATTTCATCAATTGAAATCAATTTCAACAAAATCCCCAAATTCGGATAAAAACAAGCCCTAGAATTTTCAATTTCTCACAAAACACCAAATTGATCAAATTAATCATCATAGATCATGATTATAACATTATAGGAACAAAAGAGACTTGAATCAACAAAAATCCCAATTTGAAAAGTTCTGATAATACCCAATGAAATGCATGAAAGCATGAAATAAATTGCAAAAGGAATGGCAAAATAGACTTATCGGCTTAGAGAGAGGAAAACCTTGTAAAAAATCCAGAGGAAAACAACAAAAAATTGTGGGCTAGCCTTGTCCAATTCGGAGAGAGAGAAAAAGTTTAAAAAACTTTTTGAAAAGTAAGTTTGAAAACGTCAAACTCATATTTTAAAAAACCTGATTCACGAATTTCAATTGATCGAAAAACAGTTTCGATCGATCGAAACAGACAGAGGCTTCTTTAAAAAATATTCAAACAACTCCAAAACAATTTCGATTGATCTAAAGACAGTTTGGATCAGTCGAAGCAGACAAAGGCTTCTTTAAACATTTTAAAACACATTCGATTGATCGAAAAAAACAGATTGGATCAATCGAAAAGGACAGAGGCTCACAAAATTTTTGAGAAAAAACACAGTTTTGAAACGATCAAAGACACATTTTAGAAACACCTCAAAGCATTGAAATTTGATATTTTTTTTAGACCCCTTAAAACGCAATTGAATTAACCTAGGTAATTAGCCAAATTGTTACTTAGTCCAATTTAACAAATCTAGGTTATCACAATCATAAAGATCATATCATGCAAAGCAGCGGAAAGATAAATAACACAAAGATATGATCACCCAGGAAACCAAACCGGTAAAAACCTGGGGAGGATTTAACCTAGCTATCCTCAAGGTAAACTTGAATCCACTATCTTGAAAGAATCGAAATTCATACAATAAGACTTACAAGCCCCCATGCTCGACTTCTTATTGCTACCAACCAGTAGAACTTACTGACACGACCACGTGCAAGCTCTGAATCCACGAACACTTTCTTTCTTGGATTCACCACCAAATACAAGCACACCCGCTTGTGTTTTCTTTAAGCTTCAATGGCAGCAACCGAGTTGATCATCAAGGTGTAGATAAAATCTCCTCCTTGAAAACCCTAAGTTTGTGTAAAGGAAAACTCCTCTAGATCTCACAAGAGATTTACACAAACAGCAATATGAGCAACACTAAAACGTGGCTAGGGTTTGCCTTTTATACTTAGGACAAATTAGAAAACCCTAAACGTTTTAAACAACTAGGGTTGAGTTGGAAATCTGCAGAAAAACACATTCTGCCCGAGATTAGATCGATCGAGCCTAAGCTTCGATCGATCGAGCCAGGCCGAAATGCACAATACTTTCTACATTAGCTCGATTCTAACTTTACATAAAATATACAACTTTGAGCAAGACTAAAACACTTCTAAACACATTGTTTTGATCATGGTTTGCCAACAATACACATTAGAGTTCTAAATACATAAATACCTAATTCTTTAGAACCTAACAAAATTGATGAACAAAATGCATGAGTATGTGATGAAATGTATTTCGAAAACAAAGTTTTAAACCCAGTTTTCCCAAAAATAAGATTTTCATCCATTTTCCATAAATTCTCAAGCATCAAAATTTGTTTTGCATAAAAAACTCAAAGTATTTGCAAACTTGGTTGGTCAGACCAAAGACACACACAGTAACATGTACAATGTTTAGCAAAGAGTAACTTGTGTAGTGTGTGCAACTAGCAAAAGCTTGAGATACTTGTGAGGTGATATGTGTATAGCAATTAAACACAAAGTCTACAAAATTCATCACTTGGAATTTGAAAGAGACTATTACCAAAAGAGTTACATCATATAACTCCCACATCTCCTAGATCATAAGCTTGCAATCATGTAAATTTCTTGATTTTGCCTCATATTGTACACAACAATGTTAAATTATTCAGAAACTTATTAAAATAGCCGGGATAATGTACACACCAATTTTAGCAATTATTTGATTTAGCTTTAAGTCCAATAATGCACACACCAATTTTAGCGTTTAAACTAAGGCTACATCTTATGATCTTTTTGTGTATGTGCTACACTTTCTTGAGTATAAAATCTTATGATATGCACTAAAGTGTTCATGATTGGCTAGTGAACAGTGGTGAGATGGTTATTTATGCCTTTCTCTAAAGGTTCAAGTCCGACAGTCAAAGACATGTGACTTCAAGATCAAGAAAAAGTGATCAAAACCATAAACATATTTCCCACACAACATGCACTACAAAACTTTAACTAGTAAAGTGTAATAAGTAAGCTCATCAAAGCTAAACAAGGTACAAAAGGCATGTTATGTGAAAATAAATTGACCAACCTTGTTTTCAAAAACCAAGAAAATAGTGCAAAACACAATTTGCTTCCTTGATTTTCCTTTTAAAAAAAAAAAAAACAAAAGAACAATGGTCACAAAAAATAGCAATAAAGTACAAGGACCATTTCAGAAAGACTCAATTAGATTGACCCTTTTGCATCCAAAACTTTTTAGATGCACCACGAGTATTGGAGTTCTTATTCACATGGGAATGATTTCTAACTCCAGGATTGGAATAAAGGTTTAGAGCCTTTACCAATTTACCAATGAGTACCATAGGATCTTGTGCTTGTGGCACAGGTACTTTTGGTTTGTTTGCTCTCTTAGCAGCATGCAGCTTGTAACAATTTGGTTGAATGTGTCCAGACTTTCCACAAAAATGACAAACCCATGCAGGCTTATCATGTGACTTATCCTTAGAAAGGGTAGGCTGCTTAGGTTTAAACTCTTTCAGATCAACCCTAATCTTCCTAGGAGGTGTAACTTCTGAGGGCTTGACAACCTCACTCACAACCTCACTTACAGGGGGTTCAAAAGAAGATGAAGGAACAAAGATAGTGGAATTGGGTGCAGACGCATTGATGCTTTCTACAAAACCTAACCCAGTTTGTCAGAATGAGACTTTTGAACACTCAGCATATGATCAAGTTTGGAACTAGCAGACCTATTAGATTGTTCTCTAACAACAGAAAGCTCATGTTCCAAATTCTTAACTTTATCAAGTAAAAGCATGTTCTCAGTCTTCACATTATTCAAAAGTTCATTAGCATCAAACAATTTAATAAGCAAATTTTTCTTATCAAGCTCAAGAGATGCAATTTTCTTCAAGCCTAATTCAACATTCATAACATCCTTTGCGGCAACTTTGCAAAGTTTATTGTAAGCTTCTTGAGGATCTGCATCCTCAAAGAGTTCCCCATCAGAAAGGCAATGAAGTTTCCATCCTCGTCACAACCAGACTCATCATCAGAAACTTCACCATCACTAAGGGTTACAGCCATAGTCTTACCCTTAGACTTCAAGTAAATAGGACATTCAGATTTCATGTGACCATATCCTTGACATCCAAAACACTAAGGACCCATATAATTATTAGAAGATTGACCTTCTTTTTCTCTAGGTTTATCAGTGTTGTTAACCTTAGTGGGATCATTCTTCCTAAAGTTTCTAGGTTCAGCAGTGTTCTTATCTCTTGCCCTTCTGTTGTTGTTTCTAAAGAAGTTCTTAAAGTTCTTGGCAAGGTAAGCAATCTCTGTAGCAGAGAGCTCATCATTAAATTCACCAACATCAACATCATCAACTGACTTAAGAGCCATTGATTTGGATTTGTTAGTCTTAGGTAGGTCCAACTCATAGGATTGAAGAGATCCCTACAAGTTCATCAACAGGGATGGAGTCCACATCCTTGCTCTCAATGATGGCAGTCACCTTGGGTCTAAAATCTTCAGTCAAAGATCTAAGAATCTTCCTAACAATTTTAGGTTGATCATAGATTTTACCCAAGTTATATGCAGAATTAACAATATCATTAAGTTTAGCATAGAATTCATCAAAAGATTCATCAAAAGATTCATCATCAGACATCTTAATGCTTTCAAATTTAAAATTTAACTGCTGCAATTTGTTGATTTTAACAGCCGTTGTGCCTTCATGCACAGTTTGGAGGATATTCCAAGCAGTATGAGCAACCTCAAGATTAGAGATTCTCTTAAATTCCTCCATAGAAACAGCGTTAAAGATAGTATTCATAACTTTGCTATTGAACACGGCTGCTTCTTTTTGAGAAGTTTGCCACTCACTAATAGGAGTAGTGGGCTTCTCCCATCCGTATTCGACGGAGTTCCAGACTCTCTCATCAATTGATTTTAGGAATGCTTTCATCATTACTTTCCAATAAGCATAGTTATTCTCATCAAAGTAAGGAGGAATAACAAGAGAATGTCCGTGTTCCATGACAACAGGGGTCAAGGATCAGCTCAGTGATCAAAAGATCAACAACAAGAGAGCAACCCACTCTAATACCACTTGATAGTTTTTAGACCCCTTAAAAACACAATTAGATTAACCTAGGTAATTAGCCAAGTTGTTACTTAGTCCAAATTCCAAATCTAGGTTATCACAATCAAACAATCATATCATGCAAAGCAACAAAAAGATAAATAACACAATGATATGATCACCTAGGAAACCAAACCGGTAAAAACCTGGGGAGGATTTAACCTAACTATCCTCAAGGTAAACCTAAATCCACTATGAAAGAATCGAAGTTGTTGAACAGGACTTAGACTACTAACATCCTATTGCTACCCACCAGTAGAAACTTACTGACACGACCACATGCAAGCTCCGAAACCACGGACTCCTTCTTTCTTTGATTCTCTAGTAAGTACAAGCACACCTGCTTGTGTTTCTTTAAGTTCTTATGGCAACAACTGAATAATCATCAAGTTCTTGAACGAATCTCCTTCTTGATAATCCTAAGCTTGTATAAAGGAAAGCTCCTTTCAGATCTCACAAGAGATTTACATAAACAGCAATATGAGCAACACTAAAACATGGCTAGGGTTTTCCTTATATACCTAGGGCAAAAATAAAAAACCCTAAACGTTTTAAATAAACTAGGGCTGAGTTGGAATTCCGCAGAAAATGCATTCTGCCCGAATTTTGATTGATCGAGCCTAAGCTTCAATCGATTGAACTAGGCCGAAATGCTATAATAATCTGCATCAACTTAAATCCAACTTTACATAAATGAACCAACTTTAAGCAAGTCTAAACACGACTAAACATCTTGTTTTGATCATGGTTTGCCAACAATACACATTAGAGTTCTAAATACATAAGATCCTAAGTCTTTAGAACCTAACAAGTACATATAAGTGGGCAAAGCTTGTCCAATTCCACTGTACATTGGACCCGTTATGATAGTATTTTATGTCATTATCTCAATGGGTCTAGTGCATTGAACCTAAGCCTAACTTTATATTAGTCTACAAAATATTTAGTTTATATGTCTGTATAAATTTTGTAATTAAATACTTTCAAACCATTTCAAGAAATAGAAGACTTCAGAATAGAATCACCCAAATCAAAGCTAAGGACGGTAGTTGGCTGAATAATATGGATGAGATTCAAAATGGTTTCACAACCTTCTATCAGAAGCTTTATCAATCCCAACATCATATGCTGGCCTCAGAGATACAAGATCACCTCAAGGAAATCCCCCTACCCTTTCTATCTGAATCTTAGAAAGCAGAACTAAACAAACCATTCCTAAAGGCAGAGATTGAACAAGCTATTTTTCAAATTGGAGCTCTCAAAGCACCAGGACCAAATGGAATTCCTACGAGCTTTTATCAACAATATTGGAGCATAGTTCAGAATGATGTCATCTCAATTGTCCAAGCCTTTTTCCATTCAGGTTACCTTCTTAAATCTCTTAACCATACTTTTCTGTCTCTTATTCAGAAGTAGCTTGCCGTGAAGAATTTACTCAATTTAGACCCATTAGTCTCTGCAATGTAACTTACAAAATTATTTCTAAAGTTCTTGTCAATAGACTTAAACCCTTTGTGGACAGTTTGATAACCCCATTCCAAAATGCCTTCATACAAGGTAGACTTATCACTGATAATATTCTACTTGCACATGAAATTTATGACTACATGAGAAAAAAGAAGAAAGATAAATGGGGTTTTGGTGCTTTGAAACTTGATATGCAAAAAGCCTATGAAAGAATTGAATGGAGCTTCCTCAAAGCTATTCTTCATAATATGGGCTTTTCAACTAATTAGATCAATTGGGTGATGCAATGTGTGTCCATAGTGTCCTATCATATTTTGATTAATGGTAGCCCTTTTGAAACTATAGTGCCATCTAGAGGTCTTAGACAAGGTGATCCCCTATCACCATATCTATTCATTTTGTGTGCTAATGTCCTCTCTTGTGCTCTCATTAGAAAAGAACAGAATAACAACATCAAAGGAATTAGAATTGACTAAAACTGTCCTACATTCACACACCTCTTCTTTGGAGACGACTCTCTCCTCTTTTTCAAGGATGATTCCAAATCCATCTCCTCCCTCCAACAAACTCTCAATTGGTACTGTGACTTATCTGGACAAAAGTTCAATGCTGAAAAATCTAAACTTTTTTGTACTCCTAACATTAGTCCTGATAGACAACAAACGCTAAGCTCCACCCATGGTGTTAAACTTGTTAACCACCCAGGGAAATACTTAGGAATTAATTTTTGTATGAGAGGTAGAAGAGCAGTGAATTTTGAGGAACTAGTAGAAAAGGTCAACAAAAAACTCCAAGGATGGAAAGCTAAACTTCTCTCACAAGCTAGAAGAGTCACACTTATCAATTCTGTTCTCCAATCCTTACCTGTCTACTCCCTCTCTTGTCTTAAAATTCCTGACAAAATCTGCACCAAACTTGACTCAGTCATCAATGCCTTTTACTGGGGTTACCAACCCTCTACAAGAAAACTCCATCTTATCAATTGGAACACTATATGTAGGCCTAGAAATGAAGGTGGACTAGGTATAAGGAAATTTAAACTGATGAACCAAGCCTTAATAGCCAAACAATTTGGAGAATCATTCAAAAACCCCAATCCATTCTTGCCAAGACTTTAATCTCAAAATATTTTCACAGGGAACACATTCTCATACACAAACCCAAACCAAGCAACTCCTGGACCTGGAAAAACATCATGCATAAACCAAATCCCAAGCTCTTCCAATGTTCATGGAAAGTAAGTACAGGACAAAATATTCCCCTCCAACACCCAGCTTGGTTTAAACAAAAAAAAAAAAAAAAAAAAAAAAAAAAAAAAAAAAAAAAAAAAAACCCTTCAATCTTAGAACCTAACAACTATGTTGTAAACCAAATAAAACCTTCCATCAATGCTTGGGATTTACCACTCATCACATCTCTATACAATAAAGAAGAAGTTGAGTCCACCCTTAACATCCCAATACCCAAATCAAAACCATCTGAGTTCCAAGACAAAATTATTTGGCCTTTCTCCACCAATGGCAATTTCCAAGTGAAAAAAGCTTATTCCATCCTCCTCAATGAAAACCTCCCATCTCACCCAAATCCACCTGCTATCCCACCAAAGGCATGGAAAACTTTATGGAAATTTCCACTCCTACAATAAATTCTGCATTTTATTTGGAAAGTTTTACACTCAGCCCTCCCTGTAAGAAACACCCTTATTGTAAGAGGATTGAATTGCCTTGATACCTGTCCCTTTTGTCAAGAAGATAAGGAAACTTTAGATCACTTGTTTCTTAAATGCCCTTTCTCTAGAGCTGTTTGGTTAGGCAGTGAAATAACCATTCGTACTGACACTCTTCACTAGCACACCATATCTAATAAGATAAGTAACTGGATCACAGGAAGCCAAAAGGAAAACCAAATCAAGAACTGCATCCCTACCTTGTTTGTTACCCTTTGGTGTATATGAAATAACAGAAATGGCATAGTCTTTGAAGGAAAATTACCCAATGCAAAGGAGGTTATGCTAACCTCAAATGCTTTAATTCACAAGTACAATGCTGCTTTTATTGAAAATTTTACAGGTCAAGCACAACAAAGGAAGACAACCAGCATCTTGCTCTTGCCTGGCCCTACCAAAAAGATTGGCAATTGTTGTATCAAGTTGAAATTTCCAGCAAAGTGATTAGAAGACGAAGAGGTGCGGCCCTAATTGGTAAATCAAAGGAAGGATGCCAACTTCTCAGAAAAGCATTTCTCACAGCATTCCAAGATCCTAAGAAGGCCAAGCTTGCTGCAATCCGTGCAGCAGTCCTCTACACAGCTCATTTGGGTCTTCAAAGAGTGGTGATCCTAACTGATAGTAAGGAAATTCAAATTTTTTAGAGATCTAAGAGCTACTGGCCTTGGTGGATCTTACTAGAAGATATTCATAATATTGTTAAGCAATACTCTATGCTTGTTGTTTTTTTAAGAGCTTCAGACTTTATATTAACTGAAAGTAGGAAACTTGCTAATATGATAGCAAGACAGACTCCAAACTATGTGATGTAATATCTTTTTCTGGTATTAAAAAAAATAAAAATAAAAGTTCGCAACTGAGTAATATTGATAGCTAGCACATCCTTGGCTAGCCATATACATCCAAAAAATAAAAAACTCATTTACTTTAATTTGTTTGGAGTGTTATATTATATGCTTTCATTAACATCAATGTACTATGTTAGGACATATGTGATTCACTTGTTAGGAACATATGTCACTATTTTATATAATTGGTAATCCTTTGACAAAATGCACTTTACTTATATTTGGGTAGAACTAGGATGTGTTTAATACTTCAAGAAACTTTGTTTCAAGATCAAGTGTTGAAGCCATGCAAGTCTGTCTAAGATTCAAGTCTGAAAAGTGCCTGTCATTAAACTAGATAGCTAGCCATCTATTGAACTTGAAGAGCTGTTCCAGCCTCGTGGCTCGACAACAGCTCGATAGATAAGGTATCCGTCGAGGTTTAAGAAAAATAGACTTTTAGTTCTGTTTTGACTTTAACCCTTGATTATGTGTTTGGGTTTTCTTTTTTCATAGCCCTAGACATATAAAATGATTATTTTAAGGGCCGTCAAAGGTAGAACAAGTTGCACAAGTTTTGAGCAAAAGTTTGTTCAAGCAAATTGTGACCAGAAACAAACTTTGCCATAGTTCATCGTTCTTGTGAAGAAGTTGTTGTGTTTGTGCACCATAGGGTTTTGTGACCAAGCATCTTCTTGATCTTCATCGTCTGGATGAATTGAAGAACTTTGCAGCTAATACCTTCTCTAGTTGGTGATTGAAGTCGCGTACTAGGATCCGCGCAATTGGTTAGTCACATACTGGGAGCCGTGCATTACAAGAAGAGATTGTCACTACAAAACAAGTCAAATTGGGTATTGGGGTAAGGGTTCAACTGTAGGTTGGTATACAATACTGGGACTCCTTTACTTGTAACCGCTTATTGTGATAATAGTGGATTCTCGGGAGTAGTGACTGTAAAATCACCCAGTGGGGTTTCTGCTGTATTGGTTTTCCCTATTTGTAAACAAATCAACGTGTTAATTTAATTTCCGCTGCACTTAATTTAATTGGTGGTTTGTTTGTGCTACCATGCATTTGCATGCTAATTTGATTAATTAATAAACTTGGCTAATTAATCAATTAATTTATCACAAGTGGTCAATTCGTTTTGGCCTATCAAGTGGTATCAGAGTAGGCACACTCTGATTAGGGTTAATCTTTACTGTGTTGATCCATTGACCCCTATTTGTCATGGATACAGGACAGTCATTAATTATACCTCTTTTATTTTATGACACTAATTATACATACTGGAAAGTACGCATGAGAGCTTTCTTGCAGTCTTTAGATGAAAAAGTGTGGCAAGCTGTTGAGATAGGCTAGACCAAGCCGAAGGAAGCGCCGACCAATTGGGATGATGCTAAGATAAAGGCGACAAACTTCAACAACAGGGTATTGAATGCTTTATTCAGTGCAATCACTAATGAGGAGTTCAAAAAGATATCCTCTACTGAAACTTCTAAGGAGGCATGGACCATTCTCCAGACAACCTATGAGGGAATCATGGTTGCCAAAAATTCAAAGCTTCAAAGGCTCACTACAAGCTTTGAAGAAATTAAGATGGAGGAGGATGAGTCGTTTGATGAGTTCTATGCCAAACTTAAGGACATAGTGAACTTAGCTTTCAATCTTAGGGAAACCATTCCTGAACCCAAGATTGTGAAAAAGGTGCTCAGATCTCTACCCGAGAGATTCCATGCCAAGATCACCACGATCGAGGAATCAAAGGACATTAACAAGATTCCTCTGACAGAGCTGGTTGGAAATCTGCAAACCTATGAGTTAGGTTTAACGAGGATTGGTAAGTCGGGTAAGGGCAAGAGCATGGCATTGAAAGCCAAGAGCAGTGATACTGATGAGTCTTCAGATGATGAAAATTCTAAGATGAAGTCCTACATCACCAAGCAATTCAAGAAGTTTATGAAGAATGCAAATGGGAAAGGCTCTGACAAGGACCGTAAGCAATCCAGTTCTTCTTAGTTCAAGAGCCAAGACAAAGGGAAAAAGAATGCTAGGGATGGCAGTCAGTACATTGTTTCTTCAAGACCAAAGTGCTTTAGGTGTCAAGGCTTCGGTCACATGAAACAGTAGTGCCCCACATATCTCAAGACCATTGTGAAGAGCAAGGCACTTGTTGCTACTTTGAGTGACATTAAGCTTTAGGATGATTCCAACAATGAGGATGATGGAATCCTAAATGCTTTCACTGCCACTGTCAATCCTACTGAGGGGATTGTTAAAGATATGGACGAAGAAGAGGAATTGGTGGAGTCCAAGTTTGAGAAGATGGATGAACAAGATGACATCCACACAGCCTATGCAAAGTTATACAAGGTCTCAGAAAAGCATGAGAAGTTGTATAGGTTGACCACCAAGAAGTTCAGTGATGTGGAACTTGAGTGTGAAAAGCTGTCCACAAAGTTTGATGAATCCAATCAGACTATTGGAGCACTAAGGTTTGAGAATAACTTTTCGGCTGAGAAGATCGAGAAGCTTAAGGCAGAACTGCTCCAAGTTATAGCTCAACTGGAAAGGACTTCAAGTGCTAAGCTTGATGAAATGCTCAGTCTTCAAAAATCTGCTTTTGATCGAACCGATTTAGGGTATGATTTCTCTTCTCCTAGTACTGCTTCTACTAGTTTTACTGTTTTTGTTTCTCCTACTAATAATGTTGAAATTGAGAACAATAATGTCAAAACTAAGTAAGCTAGTAAGAACATAGACAAGAGAAAATCTATCTTAGGAGCACCCCCTAAGCTTGAGAAGAAAAAAACTAAAAACCCAAGGGCTAAGAAGGCTAACTCTTAAAAGCCTAAACAGAAGAAGCAGCATCTCTGTCATCATTGTGGAGTTACCGATCATACCCGACTAAATTGCTATAAGTGGTTAGCCACTCAACAGAGCAACGACATGATAGCATTTGGAAGCCAGAATCAGCTTCAATCCTCTCTTGCTCCCCTTGGAGATCTTTTCAAAACCCTCATATTCCTTTCAAACTTGAACAGTTTCAATTCTTCCCCCTCACTGCCAGTTCAAGGGTTTAATCAAAGAAAAGGTTCTTCCAAGGTGTGGAAGGAAAATGGCTCCAAGTAATTCTATCACTTTCTTTTCTCTCTTCATGTTTTTTTTTCCATAACTTGTGTGTTTTGCTTTTATTTTGAGTCAGTCTAGTTTTATGCTTTGCTTTGCTTAACATGTTTTTGTTTGTTTATTTTTTAGTTTTGTTTATTTTGGTTTTCATAAGAATAAAAAAAACTGAAAAATCAGAAAAATACAAAAATAGTGTGTGTTTCGTGTACATTGGTACTTGTGTACCTTGGATGGCCATTGAAACAAAGTTTTCTAAACTTTGTATCTTTTGTAACTTAGATGAGTATCTCTATGCACAACTAAACAAGTGAGCTTCATGACTCGTGTTTGTGATGAGTAAGATTAAGTAATCTCTTGTACTTAACACTCGTATCACTCTTTTTTACGGGAAGGACTAGAAAATCCTAAGAGAAAGGCATAAACAACCATCTCACCACAGTTACTCGCCAATCATGAATGACATTTGTGTACTTTGACATAGCAAAATTGGAATGTCAAATGCTTAACATAATTGGGTATTTCTTTTCTATCTCTTATATGCCCATGCATGATTTTCTTAAAAGAAAAATATGCAAAGAAAAATAAAAGAAAAAAGAACAAAATGCTTTACGATTGTTTTTAGACCCCTTAAAATACAACCAGATTAACCTAGTTAATTAGTCAAGTGATTACTTAGTCAAATTATCAAATCTAGGTTAACACAAATATATCATATTATTGTAAAGTGCAGAAAATAAAGAACACAATAATATGATAACTTAGGAAAACCAAATCGGTAAAAAACCTGGGGAGGATTTAACCTAGCTATCCTCAAGGTAAAACAAATCCACTATGAAAGAATTGAAGTTTACACAATAGCAACTTAGACCACTAACATCCTAGTACTACCTCGAGTAGGAAACTTACTACCACGACCACGTGATAGCTCCGAGTCCATAGACTACTTCTTTCTTGGATTCCTAGGAAGCATAAGCACTCTTGCTTGTATATCTTTAATCTCTTGAAACAGCAATTGAATTGATCATCAAGTTCTTGACATAATCTTGATTCTTGATAAGCCTAAGTGTATGTGAAGGCAAATACCTCTAGATCTCACAAAAGATTCACACACACAGCATAAAGAGCAACCTCTAAACGTGGCTAGGGTTTTCCCTTTTATACTTAAGCCAAAACATAAAACCCTACACGTCAAATGGGCTTAGGGAGTTGGAAAATTCTGCAGAAAAACAATCTACACGAGCTTTGATCGATCTAGTCTAATTTTCGATCGATCGAGCCAGGAAAATTTACACAGTAAATCCTGCAGAACACTCGATTCCAACTTTACATATTAACACACTTTGAGCAAGTCTAAAATAAGACTAAAAATGTTTTGATCATGGTTTGCCAACATTACAAATTGAAGTTCTAATACATTAGTTCCTAATTCCTTAGAACCTAACAAACTCCCCATTTGGCAATCCGTGAAAAAACACAAACTTAAACAAAATGCTCAAAGTTACATAAAAACAGCCCATTACAAAAATATTTCCCATCATAACAAATTCAACCTAACTACCATCTATCAATTGCAAGTGTAGACAACAGTATGACTGAATCAACCTGTATATTCCTAAAACACTCAACAAACACATAAACGCATGTGTGGAAAATACAAGTAACACAAAATAAATTCTTGATTTCACATAACATAAACTACAAGACATATATCATGAATAACCTCATAAATATAAATCAATAATCAATGTAGCTCAAAGTGAAACAAGAAATATATATATATATATATATATACACAAGACATATATCATGAATACCCTCATAAATATAAATCAATAATCAATGTAGTTCAAAGTGAAACAAGAAATATATATACAATGAAGATTGTATCCATACGATTTTGCACTTCTCGACAAATATGATCTGTTTCGTTATTCTAAGTGGTTATTCTATGCTAGGTAATGAAGAACTTGTTATTCTTAACTATTGGGTTATATACATCATATTATCTCCCCCTATCATGGACAACCCAATCAAAAACACAAATACATCATGAGCCAAAAAATGTAAATACAAAATGAAGCAGCTAGATACAATCTAAAAGCTCCATAGCTCCAAAACATCAAAAATCTCCCCCTAACAACAAAAAACCCTCTTCATATGTACTCCCCCTTTTTGTGAAAAATTTCCAAAGGGCACTCACTCATCGTCAAAAGGAGGCGGCGGAGTCGACTGTCTAAAATGCTCTAAATATGCTCGCAAGGCACGAAGCTCATCAAGCATGTCCACTAAAAGCTGCCTGAACGGTTATGACAATCTTCAATGTACAACGAATGTCTGAATCATCTGAAGTAGAAGGTGGGGGAACAACATCAATAGCAGCAAGATCGATAGATGCCTCAGCAGAAGTATCACCTATAGAGAAGGGAGGAGAAGGTGCGACACCGGAAGACTCAACTCTAGGGCATTTAGAGCTTGCTCTCTTCTGAGCAGACCTTTGCCTAAGAAAGGTGGCATCGATAGGAGCAATGATATGAATAGGCTCAAATGCGGGAAACTGCTCTAACCCTAAATGTAAAAGAATCTGATGAATGAAAACCGGAAAGGAAAAAGCATGAGCGGTAGAACTACTCCTATGAATCTCAATCAAGGAACGAATAAAAAGATAAGGAAAACTCATAGGAGCGTTTGTTACAAGGGCATACAAAAATGCACAATGCTCGATAAGGATGGTGTGCAAATGAGAGATATGCCACAAAGAATGACAAGCAATCCAAAAGAAAAGATAATGAATCTCAGACAACTCAGTATACGTGATTTGAAGATCAGAACCCCACTGGATAGAAGTACCAGTGATGTATGACATGATATCATCTAAGGGAGGAGACTCATCATAAGGGTAAACCGAATGTTGGACCAGTGGCACCCCAAGAGCAGCAGTCACTACCGAAGGAGTAATGGTGTACTTATCACCCTATATCTAACTTCTCACAAGAGTGTTGGAATCATAGAAGTGGATAGAGAGGTTTGAGTAGAACTCTTTGATCAAGGTAGCCGGAGGTGGATGAGAAATATCCGTCAATGGTAACCAGCCCCAACACTTAAAGTTACGCCTAATCTCAAGGTTAAGCTCATCTAAAACAACCTTTCTCTCAGCCCAAATGTTCCTAACAAGGTTTAGCTTCTTAAAAGCTTCCTGGTTTTTCTCACTCAAGAACCTCTCACTATCAAAGGTGGGGGAAGAAGTAGAGGTGGAGCTCCTATGGGCTCTAGTTTTCCTAACCATGATGCTAAGGATTAAAGGACAGACACAAAAGAGAAAGAGAAGAAACAGAAAAACCAAGGGCAAACTGCAAGTTAGCACAGAAATATATAGAAATAACAATTCTATATGATGCATGAACAATATCAACACATGATGTATGCTCTAATGCAGTGAGAATAAGTTCAATTGCACTTTAAAGTCACAAAATTGGCTTGAGCATAAAGTTTAAATCAAAAAACCCCAAATTTGAAAACCCACTTTCAAAAATCCAACAAATTGACCAAATTTATCATTACATAAGATAGATAACATTAAACAATGATCAAAGCAATCAATCTAACAAGCCAATTTCATCAAATTAAGCTCAATTGAACAAAATCCCCAAATTGGGTAGTTTCAAGCCCTAGAAATTCCAATTTTTCACATAACATCAAATTGATCAAATTAATTCACATAGAATAGTTGTATATCATCCCACAACAAAAAGCCATTGATCAATTTCTAAAGAAAAGGCTTAAATCAACAAAAATCCCAATTTCTCTTAGGTTCGAAATTTCCCTTTAATGCATGGCAAAAATGCATGAAAACATGAAAATAAATGAAAAATGAGGGGTATAAAGGTCTTACCGGCCTTAGAGGACAAAAACCCTTGAAGAAATTTGAGGGAAAAAGACAAAAATCTTGCTTGGAATCTTAGACCGATCGAAGAGAGAGAGAGAGAGAAGCTTTTGAAAAGTTTGAAAGTGATAAAACATGTGAAATGCTTAAGGTTTTTAAAAAACTCTCCATATGATTTTCGATTGATCAAAAATCACTTTCGATTGATCCAACAGCGATGAGTAGGTCAAATTCAAAGCAAAATTTAATCGCATTTTCAATTGGTCGAGATACAGATTCGATCGATCGAAAATCTGGAAAACACAATTTTTTGAAAAACAGAGCAATTTTATGCAGAAACTCCTCAAAGCATAGTATTTTATAAATAAAATACATGAGTATGAGATGAAATGCTCTTCAAAAACACTTGTATTGAACCCAGATTTCCCAAAAATAAGATATTCAATCAGATATCCTTAAATTCTCAAACTTCAAACACAGTTTGCATTAAACTTAAGGAATTTTCAATCTTGGATGACCAAAACAAAATCACACACAATAACATGTACAAAGTTTAGCAAAGAGTAACTTGTGTAGTGTGTGCAACTAGCAAAGGCTTGAGTTACTTGTGAGGTGATATGTGAATAGTAAGCAATCACAATTTCTACAAAATTCATCACGTAAATTTGAAAGAGACTATCACCTAAAGAGTTACATCATATAACTCCCACATCTCCTAGAATAAAAGCTTGCAATCATGTAAGTTTCTTGATTTACCTCATAATATACACACCAATTTTATTGGATTAGAAACTTATTTAAAAAGCCAATATAATGTACACACCAATTTTATTTGGTTGTGAAGTTATTAAAGCCCAATAATGTACACACTAATTTTAGCATTTAAACCGAGGCTACACCTTATGTTCTTTTTGTGCATGTGCTTCACTTTCTCGAGCACAAAATCATATGATATGCACTAAGGTGTTCATGATTGGCTAGTAAACAGTGGTGAGATGGTTATTTATGCATTTCTCAATAAGATCAACTCTAACAATCAAAGGCATGTGACTTCAAGATCAAGACAAAGTGATCAAAAACTATAAACATCTTCCCACACAACATGCACTTCAAAACTCAAACCAGTAAAGTACAATAAAATAAGCTCATCCAAGCTAAACAAGGTACATAAACTTGTTATGTAAAGGTAATATGGCCAACCTTGATTTTAAATCCAAGACAAATAAAGAAAAACATATTTTTCTTTATTTTTCCTCCTTTTTTTATTATATATATTTGAAAAGAACCAACAAAAACAACCTAGAATGAAATGCATGAATGCTATGCAATGCAAATGCTAGAAAAATAAAAATAAAAAAATAACAAAGAAGAATGGTCACAAAGAGTAGAGCGATGAAGCACAAGGACCATGTCAAAAAGACTCAATTAAATTGAGCCTTTTGCATCCAAAACTTTTTAGATGCACCTCAAGCATTGGAGTTCTTATTCACACTAGAATGATTACCAACTCCAAGATTGGAATAAAGGTTTAGAGTCTTTACCAATTCACCAATAAGTACAATAGGATCTTGTGCTTGAGGCACAGGTACTTTTGGCTTGTTTTCTCGCTTAGCAACTTGCAACTTGAAACAGTTTGGACAAATGTGTCCAGACTTTCCACAAAAATGACAAATCCATGTAGGTCTATCATGCAACTTGCCCTTAGAAGGATTAGGAGTCTTAGGTTTAGATTCTTGAAGATCAACCCTAATTTTCTTAGGGGATGTAATTTCTACGGGTTTGACAACCCCACTCATAAGGGCTTCAGAAGAAGGAACAAAGTTTGCGGAATGTCTTGTATCAGAGCACAATCTCTATGCTCTGATACCACTTTTTTGTTTTTAGATCCCTTAAAACACAACCAGGTTAACCTAGTTAATTAACCAAGTGATTATTTAGTCAAATTATCAAATCTAGCTTAACACAAATATATCATATCATTGTAAAGTGCGGAAAATAAAGAACACAACAATATGATAACCTAGGAAAACCAAACCGCTAAAAAACCTAAGGAGGATTTAACCTAGCTATCCTCAAGGTAAAACAAATCCACTATGAAAGAATTGAAATTTACACAATAGCGATTTAAACCACTAATATCCTATTGCTACCTCGAGTAGGAAACTTACTACCACAATCATATGACAGCTCTGAGTCCACGGACTACTTCTTTCTTGGATTCCTAGGAAGCACAAGCACTCCCGCTTGTATATCTTTAATCTCTTGAAACAACAACTGAATTGATCATCAAGTTCTAGACATAATCTTGATTCTTGATAACCCTAAGTGTATGTGAAGGCAAACACCTCTAGATCTCACAAAAGATTTACACACATAGCATAAAGAGCAACCTCTAAACATGGCTAGGGTTTTCCCTTTTATACTTAAGCCAAAATATAAAACCCTACACGTCAAATGGGCTTAGGCTGAGTTGGAAATTTTTGCAAAAAAAATCTGCACGAGCTTCGATCGATTGAGTCTAATTTTCAATTGATCGAGCCAGGCAGATTTACATAGTAAATCCTGCAGAACACTCGATTCCAACTTTACATATTAACACACTTTGAGCAAGTCTAAAACAAGACTAAAAACGTTTTGATAATGGTTTGCCAACACTACAAATTGAAGTTCTAATACATTAGTTCCTAATTCCTTAGAACCTAACAAACTCCCCATTTGACAATCCATGACAAAACACAAACTTAAACAAAATGCTCAAAGTTATATAAAAACAGCCCATTACAAAAATATTGCCCATCATAACAAATTCAACCTAACTACCATCCATCAGTTGCAAGTGTAGACAGCAGCACGACTGAATCAACCTGTATATTCCTGAAACACTCAACAAACACATAAACGCATGTGTGAAAAATACAAGTAACACAAAATAAATTCTTGATTTCACATAGCATAAACTACAAGACATATATCATGAATAACCTCATAAATATAAATCAATAATCAATGTAGCTCAAATTGAAACAAGAAATATATATATAAATACATCATAGTATCTCCCCCTATCATGGACAACCCAATCAAAAACACAAATACATCATGAGCCAAAAAATGTAAATACAAAATGAAGCAGCTAGATACAATCTAAAAGCTCCACAACTCCAAAACATCAAAAATCTCCCCCTAACAACAAAAAACCCTCTACATATGTACTCCTCCTTTTTGTAACGAATTGCCAAAGGGCACTCACTCATCATCAAAAGGAGGCGGCGGAAGCAACCATCTAAAATACTCCAAACCTGCTCGCAAGACACGAAGCTCATCAAGCATGTCCACCAAAAGCTGACCATGAGCCGCCTGAACGATCATGATAGTCTCCAACGTACGACGAATGTCTGAATCATCCGAAGTAGAAGGTGGGGGAACAGCATCAACAGCAACAGCAGGATCAACAGATGCCTCAACAGAAGTATCACCTATATAGGAGGGAGGAAGAGGTGCGACACCGGAAGACTCAACCCTAGGGCATTTAGAGCTTGCTCTCATCTGAGCAGTCTTCTGCCTAAGAAAGGTGGCACGATAGGAGTAATGATATGAACAGGCTCAAGTGTGGGAAACTGCTCTAACCCTAAATGCAAAAGAATCCGATGAATGAAAACCAGAAAGAAAAGAGCATAAGCGGTAGAACTACTTCTATGAACCTCAATTAAGAAATGAATAAAAAGATGAAGAAAACTCATAGGAGCGTCTGTGACAAGGGCATACGTACCATACATTCAATATATTTGTGTATATTTGAATTGTTTGGGACTTTTTTGAGTGTTTCTTTCTTCCCCCCTTCTCTCTCTAGTTAACGTTAGTGCGTCAATGGTGCCAAAACGTAAATCTACTCCGTCCCGGAACCCTCTTCGTTCCGAGGCATCATCTTCTTCTGATCCTACCCCCTCTTCTATTCGATTCCGTGATGAGGATGCCCGAAAGGACTTTTCAGAGAACTTGTCTCGATGAGGTGTTCATTCGGAACTCCAAGTCATTTTGGCGGGCTTCGCCGACATTGACCTACCCGATGTCATTCACAGTCGGGGTTGGGAGTCACTATGTGACATCCTAGTCACATGTCCTTCCATGCTGATTTAGGAGTTTTACTCCAACATGCATGGACTTGATTCTTTAGTACCTCTCTTTCATACTCGCATTCGAGGTACACGCATTGTTGTCACACCAGAGCTCATATCTGATATGCTCCGTGTCTCGTGGGTAGAGCAGCCTGACTACCCCGGATGTGAGCGTCTGAGGACTATGTCCAAAGACAAGATGATTTCTGCTTTCTGTGAACGCCCTTTTGATTAGGGTGACCATCAGTTTACACCATTGAAAGTTCAATTCGTGTATAAAACACTATGAATGTTTAGACCTCCAATTTACAAATTACCAATTCAAGCTTAATATCAAACAATTAATGTGCGGAATATGAACATAAGCTTAATACATAATCGATAAAGAATCTAAACCAAATAAAAACACATCCACAACACAAATTAAATGGCAAAGATTAAGGGAAGAGAGATGCAAATACAAGGACAACACAATGATGTGTTTTCGAAGAGGAAACCGAAACCCTCAGCGTAAAACCTCTCCGCTGCCCTCCAAGCGATAAATAATCCACTAAAAAATGTAGTTGGGATACATGAATAGCAGAAGACCCTCCAAGCCTAATCTACCCAATGTACTTAAACCCTCCAAGTTCCTACTCCAATAAGGTTACGCCGAACCTATTTCTTCTGCCAGCTGCTAGAGCAAAACATTAAATACTCTTCTTGCTCACCAAGATTAAGTCACAACACAATGAGACTTTGACTAGATCTCTAAAGCTTCATTAACTATCAATCAAGCATTCTCTTACTTACTAAAAAAGTGTTGTAATAAAATCTTGGACCAAAAATACAAACACCCAAAAAAGAAAACATTTCCAGCAGAACACCAGCAGTGTGTTCAGCACTTGACACCTGGCTGAAAGTGATGTCACCAACCATTTAATGCTGAAATCCCAGAAGCCAGCAGCTACACCTAAAATAGTAAGATACCCTTAAAAGAGATCTTACCATTTTCAATCAAATCTATGAAATAAATGCTGAATATTCTCTCCAGCAACCTGACATCATCCAGCTAACCTCATCTTCTTCTGCCCCAAGCAGCAGCTGTCTAATGACAGCTGTGATAGCTTTTTCTAACAACTACGATAGCTTTTTAGAATAGCTGTAACAGCTGACCCAGCAACATTGAAATTACAAAATTTCCTTATTTGACTAAAAATCAAAACCAATTAAAGAAACTATCCTTTTATTGCTAAAATCCTTTCCTTTTCTGCTACTCTTTCCTCCAATAGCTATTAACCAAAACCGCAATAACACCTTAAAGCTAAACATACCATTTTTGGCCAAATTCTAGGATGGATTTTCTGAAAATTTATTGCTGATTGGGACAGATTTTGGCTAAGATTCTTTGCTAAATACCCCCTTAAACTCAACTATAAATAAAGCCTTTCATCAACATCTCAAAACACACCAATAGAGAAGAACAACTCTCTCATAAACTTCTTTATTCTCTTTCCCTCCAATTAACTTCTTAAGCTCTTAATGAATTTCTGTGCTTCTGAGTTTTTAGTTTCTAAATTAGGAACTAAACTCTTTAGCCCTTAGCTCATAAATGCCTTCATAAGCCCTCATCCATCCTCCAGCAGAAAATCCCAGTAGCATTACTAAACACCCTACAACACCATTACTCCTCTCATACTCATTCTCTCACTCTACATATTCAGAAAATACATTTATCTTGCTGCCTATATCTCTAAACATCTCTTTCTCCATATCTCTTACATAATCCTATACACACTTGCTACACCATTACATATAACACACCACAACTTTTCTAAGCTCCATTTTCATACTTTCTCACTCTGAAGTTCTACTATTTTGCTACCCATAAACACGTCTCAATTCCCCACCTCTCTTGTAAAAGCCCTTCTCATGGAAGGCATAAACTTCTAATACTAAAACCCTTCTCCTAGAAGGCACCAAGATCTCATATCAAAGCCCTTTTCATGGAAGGCACAAATTTATTTTACATAAAGCCCTTCTCTTAGAAGGCACAAATACTTCATACAAAAATCCTTCTTATGGAAGGCAACACTATTCATAACTTCATAACAACTAAAAAAGCATTCTCAAAGGGGAAACTCATTTAAGTGCATGATAAAAAAGGCAAGCTTAACCAGCCTCTACACACAACTGGACATACTCTCTCTCTCCCACCAATTGCACCCATTTTTCCCCTTCAATCTTGAAGTTATTGATAGGCCAAAAACGAATTGACCCCTTGTGATAAATTAATTGATTAATTAGCCAAACTTATTAATTAATCAAACTAACATATAAAGTGCATGGTAGCATAAACAAATCACCAATTATACTAAGTGCAAAAGAAAATAAATTGACATGATGATTTATTTACGAATGGGGAAAACCAACACGACAAAAACCCCATCGAGTGATGTTAAGGTCACCACCCCCGAGAATCCACTATTATCAAAACAAGCAGTTACAAGTAAAGAAATCTCAATACCTTCTACCAACCTACAATTAAACCTTTACCCCAATACCCAATTAGACTTGTTCTATAGTGACAATCTCTCCTTGTAATGCACGGCTCCCAGTACGTCACTAACCAATTACACAGATCCCAGTACGCGACTTCAATCTCCAACTAGAAAAGGTTATTGGTTACAAAGTTCTTCAGTTTATCCAAACAATGAAGATCAAGGAGATGCTTGGTTACAAAACCCTACGGTATACAAACACAGCACCTTCTTCACAAGAAAGATGAACTAGGGCAAATTCTGTCTCCATTCACAATTTGCATGACCAAATTTTGCTCAACACTTGTGCAACTTGTGTCACCTTTGACGGCCCTTAAAATAATCATTTTAAATGTCTAGGGTTGTGAGAAAAGAAAACCCAAACACATAATCACGAATTGGAAGAAAACAGAACAAAAAAAATTGTTTTTCTTAAACCTCGACAAATAACTATCTATCAAGCTACTGTCGAGCCACGGGACTGGAACAGCTCTTAAAGCTTAATAGATGCTAGCTATCGAAGCTGTCAAGCTTTAATGATAGACATTTTCTTAGCTTGAATCTTGGATAGACTTGCATGGCTTTAACACTTGATCTTAAAACAAAGTTTCTTGACGTATTAAACACATCCTAGATCTACCCAAATACAAGTAAAGTGAGTTTTGTTAAAGGATTAACCAATTATATAAAATAGTGACAAATGGTCCTAACATGTGAAACACATATGTCCTAACAATCTCCCCCTTTGGCAATCCGTGACAAAACCACAACAAACAAATGAACATATGAGAGAAGTCATAAATCATTCTACTCATATTCACTTGTTGAATATAATAAAATCTATCCTAACACAAACTCTTGAAAAACTTTGCAAGAAGAGAGTTTATGGCAAGTAGACTTTGACAACATGTATTTCTTAGACACTTTAAACAAAACTCATCAAGGCATCTTAGTGCGAAACAGAAATAATAGATTGCATACAAGTAATAAGAAGCACTTGCATGAAGAGAAAAAAGAAACAACACATGTAAGGGTAGGTGAAAGAAACATACATCAACATATAAAGAAAATAAGTACAATGTATGTCAATAATGGTCACAAGACCCATGTACAAGAATAAATGTATCTAAAATAGAGAAAAGAAAAAGATACAAGTAATCCTCACTACATCCCTCAGTAAACACTCCTCCTATCAAAAATCTCCTATGCTAACCCTCCCCCTAATTATGACTACTCTCATAACCAAAACTACCCCCTTTTTGTCACAAGTGACAAAGGGTAAAAGTGTCAATAGACATCTCGTCACTGCTGGGTAAGCTGGAATCTCCATTATCCTCATCATCGAAAACAGTAGCATCATCATCATCAGCATCGTCAGTACTGTCGAAGTCATCACTCTCATCCGCATATGCCACAGGAGTGGAAGGCATGGTGTAACTGCCCATCTCAGCCTAGCATCGAGCAATGCATCCAACACGGGTGTTCACCTGACACAACTCATCACTAAGAGTGTCGAGGTGAGCATCCATGCGCTAAAGCTACACCATGATGTCCTCGAGTGTCACTCCGCTCGTAAAAGAAGAGGAAGCGGATGTGGATGGAGTAGTAGAAGTCAGAGTGGTTGTCGATCCAGACCATCACGAACAAAACTACGCCTCACTACATTTAACGGTGTTAGGACATATGTGATTCACTTGTTAGGAACATATGTCACTATTTTATGTAATTGGTTTATCCTTTGACAAAATGCACTTTACTTGTATTTGGGTAAATCTAGGATGTGTTTAATACTTCAAGAAACTGTGTTTCAAGATCAAGTGTTGAAGACATGCAAGTCTATCCAAGATTCAAGCTAAAGAAGTGTTGTTCATTAAAGCTCGACAACTAGCTATCCATCGAGCATAAGAAGCTGTTCCAGCCTCGTGGCTCAACAGCTGCTCGATAGCATCTTAATAGACAGCTATCTGTCAAGCTTTATGAAAAACGGAATTCCAGTTCTGTTTTGACTCTAATTCGGGATTATATGTTTAGGCTTTCTTTTCTTCTAACCCTAAACATATAAAATGATTATTTTGAGGGCCGTCAAAGTGTATACAAGTTGTACAAGTGTTGAACAAAGTTTGTTCAATTAATTTGTAATTGGAGACAAAGTTTTGCCCTAGTTCATCATTCTTGTGAAGAAGTTGTTATGTATGTGCACCGTAGGGTTTTGTGACCAAGTATCTTCTTGATCTTCATCATTAGGATGAACTGAAGAACTTTGCAACCAACAACCTTCTCTAGTTGGTGATTGAAGTCGTGTACTGGGATCTGCGCATTGGTTAGTCACGTACTTGGGAGCCGTGCATCGAAAGGGGAAATTGTCACTACAGAACAAGTCCAATTGGGTATTGAGGTAAGGGTTCAACTGTAAGTTGGTATAAGGTATTGGGATTCCTTTACTTGTAACTGTTTGTTTTGATAATAGTGGAATTTCGGGAGTGGTGACCTACAAATCACCCGGTGGGGTTTTTGCCTGTTAGGTTTTCCCTATTCGTAAACAAATCACCATGTTATTTATTTTCCGTTGCATAATTAGTTTATTGGTGATTTGTTTGTGCTACCATGTGTTTGCATGTTAATTAACTTAATTAATTTACTTGGATAAATTAATTGATTAATTTACCACAAGGGGTCAATTAGTTTTTTGCCTATCAAGTGGTATCAGAGCAGACACACTTTGATTAGGGTTTAATATTTGCTGTGTTGATCCATTAACCCCTGTTTGTCATGGATAGAGGACAGTCGTTAATCATACCTCCTTTATTTGATGGCACTAACTATCCATACTGGAAAGTACGCATGATAGCTTTCTTGCAGTCTCTAGATGAGAAAGTGTGGCAAGCTGTTAAGATAGATTGGACAAAGTCGAAGGAAGCGCTGGCCAACTAGGATGATGCCAAAATCAAGGCAGCAAACTTCAACAGCTGAGCGTTGAATGCCTTATTTAGTGCGATCACCAATGAGGAGTTCAAGAAGATATCCTCCACTGAAACTGCTAAGGAAGCATGGACCATCCTCCAAACAACCTATGAGGGAACAAAGGCTGTTAAGGATTCAAAACATCAGAGGCTCACTACAAGCTTTGAAGAAATTAAGATGGAGAAGGATGAGTCGTTTGATGAGTTCTATGCCAAGCTCAAGGACATAGTGAACTTAGCTTTCAATCTTGGGGAAACCATTCTTGAACCCAAGATTGTGAGAAAGGTGCTCAGATCTTTACTTGAGAGATTCCATGCCAAGATTATAAAAATCGAGGAATCAAAGGACATTGACAAGATTCCTTCGACAGAGTTGGCTGGAAATTTGCAAACCTACGAGCTAAGGTTGACTGGGATTGGCAAGACAGGTAAAGGTAAGAGCATGGCATTGAAGGCCAAGAGCAATGAGACATATGAGTCTTCAGATGATGGAGATTCTAAGATGAAGTCCTACATCACCAAGCAGTTCAAGAAGTTTATGAAGAATTCCAATGGAAAGGGCTTCGACAAGGACCGTAGGCAATCTAGTTCTTCTCAGTTCAAGATCCAAGACAAAGGGAAGAAGGATGCAAGAGATAGAGGTCAGTACACTGTTCGCGCGGGACCTAAGTGCTTTAGGTGTCAAGACTTCGATCACATGAAACAAGAGTGTCCTACATATCTTGAGAGCATTGGAAAGAGCAAGGCACTTGCTGCTACCTTAAGCGACACCGAGCCTGAGGATGATTCCAACAATAAGGATGACGGAATCTTGAATACCTTTACTACCACTGTCAATCCTACTGATGGGATTGTTGAAGATATGGTTGAAGAAGAGGAATTGGTGGAATCTAAATTTGAGAAGATGGATGATCAAGATGATATCCATACAGCCTATGAGAAATTATACAAGCTTTTTGAGAAACATGAGAAACTTTACAAGCTAACCACCAAGAAACTCAGTGATGTTGAACTAGATCGTGATGAGCTTTCCACAAAGTTTGATGAGGCTAATCAGACTATTGGAGAACTAAGGTACGAGAACCATTTCTTGGCTGAGAAAACCAAGAAGCTTGAAGCAGAGCTGTTTCAAGTCAAAGCTCAATTGGAGAGGACTTCAAGTGCAAAGCTTGATGAGATGCTTAGTTTTTAAAAATCTTCTTCTGATCGAACAGGTCTATGGTATGGTTTCTCTTTCTCTAATACTACTTCTACTAGTACTACTGTTTTTGTTCCTCCTAGCCATAAAGTTGAAATTGAGAACAATGATGTTAAAACTGATTTAGCTAGTAAGAACTTAGACAAGGGAAAATCTATCTTAGGAGCACCCCCTAAGCAAGATAAGAAGGAAGCTAAGAATCCTAGGGCTAAGAATGCTAACTCTCAAAAGCCTAAATAAAAGAAGCAGCATCTCTGTCATCATTGTGGAGTTGCCGGTCATACTCAACCAAATTGCTATAAGTGGCTTGCCACTCAACAGAGCAACGACATGATAGCATCTGAAAGCCAAAATCAACTTCAATCCTCTCTTGCTCCCCTTGGAGATCTTCTCAAAGCCCTCATGTTCCTTTCGAACTTGAACAGTTTTAATTCTTCCCCCTCACCGCCGGTTCAAGGGAATAATTAAAGGAAAGGTTCTTCCAGGATGTGGAAGGAAAAGGACTCCAAGTGATTCTATCACTTTTCTCTTTCTTTTTTTTTTCTTTTTTTTTTTTTTTTGTGTTTTGCTTTCAAGTTTTGAGTCAGTCTAGTTTTTATACTTTGTATTGTTTAACATGTTTTTGTTTTTTTTCAATTTTGATTTTTTTTAATATAAAAATTTTAAAAAAATTGAAAAATTAGAAGAATACAAAAATAGTGTGTGTATGTGTGTGTGTGTGTGTGTGTGTGTGTACATTGGTACTTGTGTACCTTGGATGGCCATTGAAACAAAGTTTTCTAAACTTTGTATCTTTTGTAGCTTAGATGAGCATCTCTATGTACAACTAAGTAAGTGAGCTTTGTGGCTCTTATTTGTGATAAGTAAGATTAAGTTATCTCTTGTACTTAATACTCGTATCACTCTTTTTGACAGGAATGACTAAAAAATCCTAAGAAAAGCATAAATAACCATCTCACCACTATTACCTGCCAATCATAATATGACACATGTATGCTTCGGCATAGCAAAAGTGCAGTGTCAATGACATTTGTGTGCTTCAGCATAGCAAAATTGGAATGTCAAATGCTTACCTTCATTGGGTATTTCTTTTCTCTCTCTTATATGCCCATGCATGATTTACTCAAATAAAAATATGCAAAGAAAATGAAAAGCAAAAAGATCAAAATGCTTTAAATATGATTGTAAGCGTGTATTCTGGGAAATGTGGGAGTTATAGGATGTACCTCGAAGGTGATAGTCCCCATCAAACAGTTATGATTATGTGTGAGTTAAAGTGATTTTCTCATATCTCAAATCATCATAACATGTATACACTTATGCAATCTTTTAATGTTTTTCACACACAACATGCAATATTCTTTGCCACTTTTAATACATGTGCAGGTACAATGTGATTTGGCCATCACAAGGTTTTACATGTGTTAATATATGCTCATTAAACTGTCTTGACTTGTTTTTGAAATATAAAATTGGTTAGACTTGTTTAGTGTGTGTGTATTTTTTGGATCATTGTGCTTAAATTTTTGTTGAGAGATGATTTTGAGAGCTTAAAATGTTGATTGGATCTTTGGTTGAGTTGCATGCTTGATTGCATTCATATTTGTGTTTTTCCCTTCTTGAAAAACGATTTTTAAGCAATCTCGACACCTCCTAGATACCTCCTCAACACCTAGCTATCTGTCAAGCTCTTAAGGACTTTTCTTATCACAATCTTGATAGATCCTTAACAGCTGGTGGATCAAACGAGAATGTCCCTGTCCCCTAGATAGCTTCTCGACACCTGGTGGATCGATTGAGCCTCGACTCTTGTGTTTGATGTTTTGTACCTCGACACCTGTATCTATCAACGGCCAAATCCTCGACACTTGGCTCAACACCTCTCGACACCTTCTTCTATTGAGATTTACTAAACCTCTATATATAGGTTCTATGCAATTCGTTCTTCATTTCTATCAATCTCTCTCTCTCGATACCTTTGTCTCCTCACCTCCCAAAACACCTTCTCTCACTCCAAACCTCTACCAAAGTGATTTTCAAGCCTTTTCAAGGTTTTTTCTACACTTGGTAAGTTTCTTCTCCTTCATTTACATGCATTTCATGTTTTAAAACCTAGGATTTTGGGTTTTTGAGAAATTTTGGGGTTTTTCAAAATTGATGAGTTATTATTGAAATTTTAGGATGGGTTTTCACTTAAATGAGTTTAAAATCTCATGCATTGCATCACATTAGCATAATAAAAATATTATCATGCATTTAGATGTGTGCAAATTGATTGTGTGCTAGTAGGATTGGATTAGGCTAAGCCCATGATGCAATTTCTTTTGCATATCACACATTCATGCATTCCCCATGCATACGTACTCTCTTTTCAATATACTTGTTATATTTGAACTGCTTTGGAGATTTTCTGATTGTCTTTCTTTCTCTCCTTCTCTTTTTGTTTACATTAGTCGTGTCTATGGCACCTAAGCGTAAGTCAGCTCCATCCCAGAACCCTTTGCGTTCTAGGACATCGTCTTCTTCTAATCCTACTCCTTCTCATATTCAGTTCCATGATAAGGATGCCTAAAAGGACTTCTCAGAGAAATTTTCTCGACGAGGTGTTCATTCGGAATGCCGAGTCATTTTGGCGAATTTCGCCGACACTGACCTTCCCACTGTCATTCACAGTCAGGGATGAGAGTCACTATGTGACGTCCCGGTCACTTGTCCGACCGTGCTGATCCAGGAGTTTTACTCCAACATGCATGGTTTTGATTTTTCAGTACCTCTCTTTTCTACTCACGTTCGAGATATGCACATTGTAGTCACACCGCAGCTTGTTATAGATGTGTTTCATGTTCCAAGGGTAGAGCATCCTGACTACCCCAGTTGTGAGCGTCTGCCGACTGTGTCCAAAGACGAGATGATTTCCGCTTTCTGTAAGCGTCCCGTAGATTGGGGTGATTGTCAGTTCACACCATGTAGACCTTTTGCTAAAGGTCCTAGATTCATGAACATGGTGATGACTTTTGTTTTGCATCCACTCTCTCACTATAACTCTATCACAGAGCCTCGTGCTTGATTTTTGCTTTCTTTATTAAAGTACCTCACTATGGATTTACCTTCACATTTCATTCTTTCTATCTTAGATGTGTATAAGGATACGGCTACCCATGATAAGCTCATTTTCCCTTCAGCTATCATGCGGATTCTATGCCATTTTTCTATTCCTTTTCCCTCTTCCGATCATTTTTCTGTCATGTGTACCATAGACTACGCTACCGTTAAACGTAGCGAGGCACAATTTAGGTCTCGACAGTCATATTCAGCAGCTCCTCCCTCCCATTCTGCTCTGTCTCGTTCTGCTCCATCCACATTTGCTCCCTCCTCTTCTTTGGGTGATGTGACTCTAGGAGACATGGCGCAGCTGCAGTGCATGGATGCTCGCCTTGATACACTCTCTATAGAGTTGTATCAAGTGAACGTTCGTATCGGTCGTATTGCACGGCAACAGGCGACCATAAGTGATTATGCTCCTAAGGCTTCTCCTTCACCACCTCATCCAGTGGCTTCTGAGTCTGAGGATGATGATAATGCTGATGGTGATGACGATGATGCTTCAGATGATGATGATGATGGAGATGCTAGCTCTACCGATGAGATGTCTACTTGACACTCTTACCCTTTGTTACTCGTGACAAAAAGGGGGAGTAATTTTGGATATAAGAGTAGTCATTCTTAGGGGGAGAGTTAGTATAGGACATTTTGTTAGGGGGAGTGTTGATATCTGAGGGATGTAGTGAGGATTACTTGTATCTTTTTCTTTTCTCTATTTTAAATACATTTGTTCTTGTACATGGGTCTTGTGACCATTTTTGACATACATTGTACTTATCTTCTTTATATATGTTGATGTATGTTTCTTTCACCTACCTCTTACATGTGTTGTTTATTTTCTCTCTTTATGCACATGCTTCTTATTTCGTGTATGCAATCTATTATTTCTGTTTCACACAAAGATGCCTTGATGAGTTTTTTTTTTTAAGTGTTTCAGAAATACAAGTTGTCAAAGTCTACTTGCCATAAACTCTCTTTATGCAAAGTTTTTCAAGAGTTTGTATTAGGATAGATTTTATTGTATTCAACAAGTGAATATGAGTTGAGTGTTTATGACTTCTCTCATATGTTCATTTGTTTGTTGTGGTTTTGTAACAGATTGCAAAGGGGGAGATTGTTAGGACATATGTGATTCACTTGTTAGGAACATATGTCACCATTTTATGTAATTGGCTTATCCTTTGACAAAACACACTTTACTTGTATTTGGGTAGATCTAGGATATGTTTAATACTTCAAGAAACTGTGTTTCAAGATCAAGTGTTAAAGACATGTAAGTCTGTCCAAGATTTAAGCTGAAGAAGTGCTATTCATTAAAACTCGACAGCTAGCTATCCATCGAGCTGAAGAAGCTATTCCAACCCTGTGGCTCGACAGTTGCTCAATAGCATCTCGACAAACAGCTATCTATCGAGCTTTATGAAAAACAAAATTCTAGTTCTGTTTTGACTCTAATCCGGGATTATGTGTTTGGGTTTTCTTTTCTTCTAACCCTAGACATATAAAAGGATTATTTTGAGGGTCGTCAAAGTGTATACATGTTGCATAAGTGTTGAGCAAAGTTTGTTCAAGTAATTTGTAACCGGAGACAAAGTTTTGCACTAGTTCATCATTCTTGTGAAGAAGTTGTTGTGTATGTGCACCGTAAGGTTTTGTGACCAAGCATCTTCTTGATCTTCATTGTTGGGATGAACTGAAGAACTTTGCAACCAACAACCTTCTCTAGTTGGTAATTGAAGTCGCGTACTAGGATCTGCGCATTGGTTAGTCACGTACTTAGGAGCCGTGCATCGAAAGGGGAAATTGTCACTACAAAAGAAGTCCAATTGGGTATTGGGGTAAAGGTTTAACTGTAGGTTGATATAAGGTACTGGGATTCCTTTACTTGTAACTGCTTGTTTTGATAACAGTGGAATTTCGAGAGTGGTGACCTAAAAATCACCCGGTGGGGTTTTTCCATTAGGTTTTCCCCATTCATAAACAAATCACCATGTTATTTATTTTCCGCTGCCTAATTAGTTTATTTGTGATTTGTTTGTACTACCACGCGTTTGCATGTTAATTAACTTAATTAATTCACTTGGCTAAATTAATTGGTTAATTTACCACAAGAGGTCAATTCGCTTTTGGCTTATCAAACGGTACCAACATCTATAGCACCCATGATAGGAAAGGGATCGGAAGAGGGAAAACGATCAACAAAATGGCGTAAAATAAGCTCGTCTTTAGACACTGTCCTCAGACGCTCACAACCAAGGTAGTTAGGAAACTCAACCCTAGGGACACAGAGCACATCCGCAACAACCTGCGATGTGATAACTATGCGTGTACCTCGAATGCTAGTAATGAAATGAGGTACTGAGTAGTCGAATCCATGCATGTTGGAGTAAAACTCCTAGATTAGCACGGATGGATAAGTGACCAAGGCGTCACACAGTGGCCCCTATCCCATACTGTAGATGACAATGGGTAGGTCGGTGTCGGAGAAGTTAGACAAGATAACATGGCATTCAAAATGAATGCCTCACCATGAAAAATTCTCAAAGAAGTCCGATTTGACCTTCTCATCACAAAACTGAACAGAGAAAGGAGTAGTGTCAACAGGATGCCCTGGAACGAAGAGGGTTCCAGGATGGAACAGATTTAAGTTTGGGTGCCATAGAAGCAGACTAACGTAAACGGAGAGAGGGAGAGAGAGAGAAGACAATCAGAAAAGTCCTAAAGCAATTCAAATATACACAAATATATTGAATGGAAAGGACGTATGCATGAAAATGCATGAGCATGTGACGTGCAACAGTAATATCATCATAGGCTTAGCCCAATCCAAACCTACCAACACACAAGCAGTGTACATATATAACACACATCTAAATGTATGAAAATATAGTTATAATGCACATGAGATGCAATGCATGAAGATTTTAAAGCATTTCTCAAACACCAACCCAAAAATTTCACAATAACTTCATCAATTTTGAAAAACCCAAAAACTTAGGTTAAAAATCATGAAATGCATGAATATGAGAGATTTAGAGAGTTACCAAGAGAAGAAGAACTTGATTAAGGCCGAAAATCTCTTTGAGATGAAGTTTGGAGTGTGAAAGAGAAGTTTGGAAGGTGAAAAGGCTTGGACAGATCGAGAGAGATCGAGAAAATGAAGACTAAATCGCGAGCGCCCCTTATATAGCCCATCAATAAATCTCAATAGATCGAGAGGTGTCGAGGATCTGTTGAGCTTTAAAGGGGTCGACAGAAGCATCTGTCGAGCATGTGTTCAAGGCAAAAGGAAGCTCGATGGATCGAGGATCTGTCGAGGATCTATCGAGAGGACATAAACTTTCTCAATCGATCCACCTAGCTATCAAGAGGTGTTGAGATTGCGATAAAAATCAACTGAAGAGCTCGACAGATAAGCCAGGTATCGAGAGGTGTCGAGGATCTGTTGAGGTTGCTTTAAAACATATTTTCAAGAAGGGAAAAACATAGATATGAATGCAATCAAGCATGCAACACAACCAAAGATCCAAACAACATTTCAAACTCTCAAAATCATCTCTCAACAATAAAAATGATAAGCATTGAGATCCCAAAAAAACACACACACACACACACACTAAATAAGTTTAACCAATTTTATATTTCAAAAACAAGTCAAGACAGTTTAGTAAGCATACATTAACACATGAAAACCTTGTGATGGCCAAATCACATTGTACCTGCACATGTATCAAGAGTAGCAAAGAATATTGCGTGTTGTATGTGAAAAACATCGCAAGATTGCATAAGTGTCAACTAGTTATGACGATTTGAGATATGAGAAAATCACTTTAACTCACACACAATCATATATGTTTGATAAGGACTATCACCTTCGAGGTACATCCTATAACTCCCACATCTCCTTGAATATACTCTGGCAATCATATTTAAAAGTATTTTGATCTTTTTGCTTTTTGTTTTTTTTTTTTTTTTTTTTTTACATATTTTTCTTTTGGGCAAACCATGCATGGGCATATAGGAGATAGAAAAGAAATACTCAATTATGTTAAGCATTTGACATTCCAATTTTTCTATGTCGAAGCACACAAATGTCATTCATGATTGGCGGGCAACAGTGGTAAGATGGTTATTTATGCCTTTCTCTTAGAATTTTCTAGTCCTTTCTGTTAAAAAAAAAGTGAAACGAGTGTTAAGTACAAGAGATAACTTAATCTTACTCATCACAAACACGAGCCACAAAGCTCACTTGCTTAGTTGTGCATAGAGATGCTCATCTAGGCTACAAAAGATACAAAGTTTAGAAAACTTTGTTTCAATGGCTATCTAAGGTACACAAGAACCAATGTACACATAACACACACTGTTTTTGTATTTTTCTGATTTTCAATTTTTTTTTATAAAAAAAAAATAAATAAATAAACAAAATTGAAAGCAAACAAAAACACGTTACATAAAGGAAAGCATAAAAACTGGACTGACTCAAAATAAAAGCAAAACACACAAGTAATGCAAAAACAAAAATAAGAAGAGAGAGAAGAAAGTGATAGAATCACTCGGAGCCCTTTTCCTTCCACACTTTGGAAGAACCTTTCCTTTGAGTAAACCCTTGAACCGGCGGTGAGGGGGAAGAATTAAAACCATTCAAGTTCGAAAGGAACATGAGGGCTTTGAGAAGATCTCCAAGAGGAGCAAGAGAGGATTGAAGCTGATTCTGGTTTCTCGAAGCTATCATGCCATTGCTTTGTTGAGTGGCTAGCCACTTATAACAATTTGGTCGAGTATGACCGGCAACTCCACAATGATGACAAAGATGCTGTTTCTTCAGTTTAGGCTTTTGAGAGTTAGCATTCTTAGTCTTAGGATTTTTAGCTTCTTTCTTATCCTACTTAGGGGGTGCTCCTAAGATAGATTTACCCTTGTCTAAGTTCTCACTAACTAATTCAGTTTTATCATTGTTCTCAATTTTAATATTATTAACAGGAGGAACAAAACAATAGTACTAGTAGAAGCAATACTAGAAGAAGAGAAATCATACCCTAAACCTGTTCGATCATAAGCAGATTTCTGAATGCTGAGCATTTCATCAAGTTTTGCACTTGAAGTCCTCTCCAATTGAGCTCTAACTTGAAACAGCTCCGCTTCAAACTTCTTGGTCTTCTCAGCCAAGAAATTATTCTCAAACCTCAGTACTCCAATAGTCTGATTTGCTTCATCAAACTTTGTGAAAAACTCTTCACTATCAAGTTCCACATCACTGAGCTTCTTGGTGGCCAGCCTATAAAGTTTCTCATGCTTCTCAGAAAACTTGTATAGTTTCTCATAGGCTGTATGGATATTATCTTAATCATCCATCTTCTCGAACTTAGACTCCACCAAGTCCTCTTCTTCATCCACATCTTCAACAATCCCTCAGTAGGATTGACAGTGGCAGTGAAGGCATTCAAGATTCCGTCATCCTCATTGTCGAAATCATCTTCAGGCTCAGTGTAGCTCAATATAGCAGCAAGTGCCTTACTTTTCCCAATAGTTTTGAGATATGTGGGGCACTTTTGTTTCATGTGACCAAAGCCTTGACACCCAAAGCACTTTGGTCCTGCGGGAATAGCGTACTGACCACCGTCCCTAGCATCCTTCTTCCCCTTGTCTTGCCTTTTAAACTGAGAGGAACTAGATTGCCTACGGTCCTTGTCAAAGCCCTTCCCATTGGCATTCTTCATGAACTTCTGAAATTGCCCGATGATGTAGGGCTTCATCTTAGAATCTTCATCGTCTGAAGACTCATTCGTGTCACTGTTCTTAGCCTTCAATGACATGCTCTTGCTCTTACCCGACCTACCAATCCTTGTTAACCCTAGCTCGTAAGTCTGTAGATTGCCAACCAGCTCTATCAAAGGAATATTGTCAATATCCTTTGATTCCTCTATAGTAGTGATCTTGGCATGAGATCTCTCGGGTAGAGATTTGAGCACCTTTCTCACAATCTTAGGTTTAGGAATGGTTTCCCCAAGATTGAAAGCTAAGTTCACTATGTCCTTGAGCTTGGCATAGAACTCATCAAACGACTCATCCTCCTCCATCTTGATCTCTTCAAAGCTTGTAGTGAGCCATTGAAGTTTTGAATCCTTGACAACCTTAGTTCCCTTATAAGTTTTCTGGAAAATGGTCCATGCTTCCTTAGCAGTTTTAGTGGAGGATATCTTCTTGAATTCCTTGTTAGTAACCGCACTGAATAAGGCATTCAATACCCTGCTGTTGAAGTTTGCCGCCCTAATCTTGGCATCATCCCAATCGGCCGGCACTTCCTTCAGCTTAGTCCAGCCTATCTCAACAGCTTGCCACACCTTCTCATCTAGAAACTGCAAAAAAGCTTTCATGTGTACTTTCCAGTATGCATAATTAGTACCATCAAATAATGGAGGTATGATAAGAGATTGTCCTCTATCCATGACAAACAGGGGTCAATGGATCACACAGTAAAGATTAAAACCTAATCAAAGTGTGCCTGCTCTGATACCACTTGATAGGACAAAAACAAATTGACCCCTTGTGATAAATTAATTGATTAATTAGCCAAGTTTATTAATTAATAAAATTAACATAAAAAGCACGTGGTAGCACAAACAAATCATCAATTATACAAAGTGCAGTAAAAAATAAATTGACATGGTGATTTGTTTATGAATGGGAAAAACCAACACAGCAAAAACCCCACCGAGTGATTTTAAGGTCACCATTCTCGAGAATCCACTATTATCAAAACAAACAGTTACAAGTAAAGGAATCCTAGTACCTTCTACCAACCTACAGTTGAACCCTTACCCCAATACCCAATTGAACTTGTTCTATAGTGACAATCTCTCTTTGTAATGCACGGCTCCCAGTACGTGACTAACCAATTGCGCGGATCCCAATTTGCAACTTCAATCATCAACTAAAGAAGGTTTTTGGTTGTAAATTTTTTCAATTCATCCAGACGATGAAGATCAAGAAGATGCTTGGTTACAAAACTCTATGGTGCACAAACACAACAGTTTCTTCACAATAAAGATGAACTAGGGCAAATTCTGTCTCCAGTCACAATTTGCATAAACAAACTTTACTCAACACTTGTGCAACTTATGTCACCTTTGACGACCCTTAAAATAATCCTTTTATATGTCTAGGGTTGTGAGAAAAGAAAACCCAAACACATAATCATGGATTGGAAGAAAACAAAACAGAAAAATATGTTTTTCTTAAACCTCGACAAATAGCTATCTGTCGAGCTGCTGTCGAGCCACGGGGTTAGAACAGCTCTTAAAGCTCAATAGATGCTAGCTGTTGAGCTTTAATGACAGGCACTTTCTCAGCTTGAATCTTTGATAGACTTCCATGACTTTAACATTTAATCTTGAAACAAGATTTCTTGACATATTAAACACATCCTAGATCTACCCAAATACATGTAAAGTGCATTTTGTCAAAGGATTAGCCAATTACATAAAATAGTGACATATGTTCCTAACATGTGAAACACATATGTCCTAACAAGATGGAATTCTGTTTTTTTTCTCATCCAGGAGACAAGATTATTACCCACATAAAAGCAACCCCGAAGTACTCTTTCTATCATCTACATTCCCAACCTAATTAGGGTAAAAATACCCAGCTATGACATCATTTGAGTCCTTGCTATACCACACACCAAAATCAGCAGTGGTTTTGACATACTTTATGATTCTTTTTAAAGCAGTCATATGAGACTCTTTGGGATTAGCTTGATATCTAGTACACACTCCTACATTGTAACTAATGTCAAGTCTACTAGCAGTAAGGTAAAGAAGATTACCTATCATCCTTCTATATAGACATGAATCAACATTTTTACCTAACAAGTCAACAATAAGTTTAACATTTAGGCTCATAGGGGTTCTGACAAAACTAGCAGATTTCAAACCAAATTTTTTCACAAGATTCTTAGCATATTTAGATTGAGATAGGAATATACCTGAATCTTGTTGACGAATCTGCAATCCGAGGAAGTGAGTCAGCTCTCCAATCATGCTCATCTCGAACTCGGCCTGCATGAGTTTTGAGAAGCTATAAGCAAGTTCATCCTTAGTCAACCCAAAGATGATATCATCAACATAGACTTAAGCAACTATCAACTCACCATCTTTCCTTTTGATGAAAAGTGTCTGATTAGCTTCTTCTCTTGTGAACCTATGTGACACCAAGTATTGTGTGAGCCGATCATACCACGCTCTAGGGGCTTGCTTCAACCCATAAAGTACCTTATTGAGGTACAATACATGATCTAGAAAATGTGGATCAATGAATCCTTTTGGTTGAGCCACATAGACATCTTCTTTAAGTAGCTCATTCAAGAAAGCAATCTTTACATTCATCTAGAAAAGCTTGAATTTTAAGTGACATGCTAGGGCTAGGAGAATTCTGATGGATTCCATACGGGCAACAGCAGCAAATGTTTCATCATAGTCTACTCCTTCCATTTATGAGTATCCTTGAGCTACAAGTCGAGCCTTGTTGCGGATTATATTGCCCTCCTCATCAATCTTATTGCGAAATATCCACTTTGTGCCGAAGATGTGCTCACCCTCCGGTCTAGGTACTAGAGTCCAGATATCGTTCCTCTGAAACTGAAGCAATTCATCATGCATTGCTTCAACCCAACTTTCATCCTGAAGAGCTTCCTCAACTTTAGTGAGTTCAACCTATGACAAATAACAAGAATAAGACGCAAAATTAGCAACACATTTATCAACTGTACGTTTCCTTATTGTGAGTTCATTCATGTTTCTCACAATAACTTTTGGAGGAGGATTTAATTTAATCCTAGAGGAAGGTCCTTTCTCTTCATAGGATTCAGAATCTGGTGAAGTGAGTATATCTGCAGAATCTTCCACAACACTGGGAGTATCGGGAGTACTTGGAGATGCAAGTTCTTGTTCAACAATAACAACATTCACTGTCTCCATTACCTTCATAGTTCTTTTGTTGTATACCCGATAAGCCTTGCTTGTAAAGGAGTAGCCTAGAAATATTCCTTCATCGCTCCAAGAGTCAAACTTTCCCACATTCTCTCTATCCTTGAGGATGAAACAAGTACTTCCAAAGATTCTGAAATACTTCACATTCGGCTTCCTTCCTTTCCATAACTCATATGGAGTCTTCTTGGTACTGGTTTTAAAGTACACTCTATTAACCGTATGACATGCAGTGTTAATAGCTTCTCCCCACAAGTTTCTAGCCACATCCTTGTTGTGCAACATGGCTCTGGCCATCTCCTGAATAACCTTGTTCTTTCTTTCTACTACACCATTCTACTAAGGAGTAATAGGAGCAGAGAATTCTTGAGATATACCTGATCTTCTGCAAAAGGACTCCATATACGAGTTCTCGAATTCTTTACCATGGTCACTCTAAATTCAATCAATTTTCAAGCTCTTTTCATTCTGTAGTCTTGTGCATAAAGCTCCAATGTGCTCAGGAGCATCAGACTTGGATCGTAGGAGAATGACCCAAGTGTACCTAGTGAAGTCATCTACCACAACCATGATGTATCTCTTACCACCAAGAGACTCGGTTCTAGTTGGACCCATAAGATCCAGATGTAGAAGCTCCAATGGTCTAGCAAATGTTTGAGTGCCCAAATGCTTAGCTTTCACTTGTTTCCCAAGCTAACATGGTCCACACACCACATTGCTCATTCTACTAAGCTTTGGTATCCCCAAGATTGATTCATACTTAGATATAATAGAAAGATGTTTGTAACTAGCATGTGCCATCCGTTGATACCATAGATCTTCATTTGGCAAATGAATGCTATTGCACACAATATCAACATCAGGAACCAATCCATAACAGTTTTCTAGAGTGCGAACATCACTTATAAGTTTCTTTCTAGACTCATCCACGACAAGACACTTTCCCTTTAAGAATAGCACCATGAAATCTTGATCATATATCTGACTTATGCTCAATAGGTTCACCCTCAAACCTTCTATATACAGAACATTTGCAATGTCCGACAGTCCAGGTAGAGAGATGATTCCCTTTCCTTTAATCTGTGATTTTCTCCCATCACCAAAAGTGACATTGCCACCTTTCTTAGATCAAAAACCTTGAAGAGAGTTCGGTCTCCAGTCATGTGTCTTGAGCAATCGCTGTCAAGGTACCATAAACGCATGTCCATAACTTTAAATGCGGACTTCATTATAAAACACACTTCGTGCTTAGATGACAGATCAGTAGGAATGGTGCTTTCTCTCATGTGCCTTTTATGAGCTAAACCTTTAACTTTCACTCTTCTCAAACGAACTCCTTTGCACATTTTCATTTTGAGACAATCTAGTTTCTTCTTAGGCAAACTGAGATCTTTTCCAATAGTCATCACAAGAAAATTCAAATAACTTTTAGACTTGTATTTTCTGATACACTTAAACAAGCAGAGATTAGAAAAACAAGTTGTATTTGAAATCAAAAATCTCTCCAAGCCGGTTACAGCCATGACAACAAGGGTCAATGGGTCAATGGGTCAATGGATCACACAGCAAAGATTAACCTTAATCAGAGTGTGCCCGCTTTGATATCACTTAATAGGCCAAAAACAAATTGACCCCTTGTGATAAATTAATTTATTAATTAGCCAAGTTTATTAATTAATCAAATTAACATGCAAAGTGCGTGGTAGCACAAACAAATCACCAATTATACTAAGTGTAGGGGAAAATAAATTGACACAGTGATTTGTTTATGAATGGGGAAAACCAACACGGCAAAAACCCCAGCGGGTGATTTTAAGGTCACCACTCTTGAAAATCCACTATTATCAAAACAAGCGGTTACAAGTAAAGGAATCTCAGTACCTTCTATCAACCTATAGTTGAACCCTTACACCAATACCCAATTGGACTTTTTCTGTAATGACAATCTCTCCTTGTAATGCACGGCTCCCAGTACGTGACTAACCAATTGCGTGGATCCCAGTACGCGACTTCAATCACCAACTAGAGAAGGTTGTTGGCTGTAAAGTTCTTCAATTCATCCAGACGATGAAGATCAAGAAGATGCTTGATTACAAAACCCTACGGTGCACAAACATGGCAGCTTCTTCACAAGAAAGATGAACTATGGAAAATTCTGTCTCCAGTCACAATTTGCATAAACAAACTTTGCTCAACACTTGTGCAACTTGTGTCACCTTTGGCGGCCCTTAAAATAATTATTTTATATGTCTAGGGTTGTGAGAAAAGAAAGCCCAAACACATAATCACGGATTGGAAGAAAATAGAACAGAAAAATTTATTTTTCTTAAACCTCGACAGATAGCTATCTGTTGAGCTGCTGTCGAGCTACAGGGTTGAAACAGCTCTTAAAGCTCAATAAATGCTAGCTCTCGAGCTTTAATGATAGGCACTTTCTCAGCTTGAATCTTGGACAGACTTGCATGGTTTTAACACTTGATCTTGAAACAATGTTTCTTAACGTATTAAACACATCTTAGATCTACTCAAATACAAGTAAAGTGCGTTTTGTCAAAAGATTAGCCAATTATATAAAATAGTGACATATGTTCCTAACATATGAAACACATATGTCCTAACAGTTATCATGGCAAACTGCCTCTCTACCGCTGGAGTCATTCTGCTGGAATACTATCAATTCACTGATGCTATACAGCTGGAGCTGCAAACCATCAAAGATAAGTGACTCTACTTCCATATCTTTAAATTTACATCATTGAGTACATGATTACTTCACCTTTAAATACATATTACTTTATTTCAACTACTATTACAACTATTAATCAAAGCTATTATATCAAACACATATTACATATTTATTCAACAATTATTATGATTCTCAGACTTTGAGTTTTACCATTTTGTAGGCTTAAAAGTGCGCCTATAGCCATTGGATCATATAGCCCAATGTTGAGTTCCGAATGCAACTCCCCATACCAACCCGGGCATAGCAAGGTCACCCTTCCAAAGGACAACACGTGATGGAGCAACCAAAAAAAGGCCCCTGAACAATATCTATCATCACTTAAACTGAGGAGGGAAAAGCAAAAGTACATGAAATTCAAGGTCTTGAAATTGTTTGATGGATCAATTAGGTTCTATTCCTTGGTTATAAATCTCTAATAGTTTATTATTCTAGCATAATGTCAACTTAAAATTGTTAGAATATATTAGTATGTTATATATTAGAAAAGGATATCATATGCACATCAAGTTGAGTCACGTTATCTCTCTCTCTCTCTTAATTTATTTATTTTCATTATTTTTTAATATGATATAAAACCATTCTTCTCGTCCTTCTCCTTTTTTCCAGGCCTCTAGCATTCCTTTCTAGTAATGAATCGCTCAAATAACATTCCTACAGTCGAGTAAGCATTGTTCCTCTAGAAATCTCGACCTTCCAAGTATGTTTCCGAGTTTCTGAGCACACCACTTGAAAGTTGAAAGAACTAAAATAGATTTACAAAATGCCACAAAATCATCCTAATAAATAATTAATTAAACATCAAATAAAATTTAATCATTTAGTGGAGTAGTCCATAAAATTTCTAGTTGTGTGTAGGTGCCTCATAGTCATAATTCCCATGTTTACCTAATTCTCTGGAGCTCATATTTTGTGTAATATAGGCTAATTTATCTTATTAATGGAGTTAACTAAATTAATTTAACGGATTTTTATTTCTTATTTTACGTTCTTTAATTTCGATTTTGATTTTGATTTTTTTTTTAAAGGCCATCATTTTCAAATAAAACCAATTATTTTTTGAAATAGCCCTCGGAAGCTTCCCATGATGGTATCTAGAAGACTATTTTTTTTCTCTCTCTCTCTCTTCTTATTCCCTTAGTTCATCTAAATACACATTCTAAAGACATTTTCTTTTCATCTTTCATATCATTATCGTCCCCTTACTCTTTCTTTTCCCTTATCTTTTTTACTTTCCCTTCCATCTCCCCATGTACACCTAAACATAATGTAAGGCTTAACGAGCGAAGCTGTGTGGGTGTTGCAGGATGTATATGCCATCACATCAATATCAATCAATCAATCATCAATATCAATATATATATATATATATATATATAAAAGTAGAGACCTCATGTGAGAGTGCATGAAGTCTTGTCAAGTGGCACTCTAATTTTGCATTTAGCCTTTTTTTATCTCTTTCATTATGTTTTTTTTACTATTACCAAAAAGTTCACATATTAACTTATTTTACTTTTATTTCATTAATATCTCATTAATTGCCTAAGCTTACAACACACCTTTCATTATTCTTCGTGTCTTTTAGCATACCTACTGTTTTAGTATTTCAAAAAATAAAATAAAATAAATAAGGACTAATAGTAATAACTAACGAGATAAGGCTCTGGAGAAAGATAAAGGGACACAAAAATGTTTAGATTGTTAAATAAAACACATTATTTCACTATATATTACCAAAATAAAATCTCTGACGCTAACAAAACATTTGAAAAAGAGAGAAAGAGGAATACAAGGAGTCACCACCTTCGTTATACTGGCCTCCCACCACCATCAAGACACTGAAACCTTTACGACTAATTTTTTTTTTCTTTTTAAATTAGGGGCTTAAATATGATTTAGGTTTAGGTAATTTGGTTAGTTAGTTTTTGTTTTGGGTATATAAGTAGAGAGAATATTTGGTGCGCAATTAAAGCCATATTAATTCTATCATGGTTTAATTTTAAATCATCTATAAGACACATGCATACACACTTACCCACACCATATCTTAATGTCACATTATCAATGTGGGAGACAGTTAAAGAGTTTGGCATACTTTTATTTCATAGTATGAAATATGTGAACACAACACAAATTAATTGATTTTCATGGTCTCATTACTCTTTTGCATTTATTTTTGGTTTTATAATTTAAAAAAATAATAATCTTACCTTAAGAATGCTACAAATATGCAATGAAGTTACTAAACTAATTTTTAATATCTCAAAATGTATATGTTTCTTTACCCTAATTTAGTTTACTTTTTCTTTATAATATATGTACAACATTATCCAAAACCATTTTATATAATTTATTACAAAATTATCTGTGCATCGTACGGACAACTTACTAGTTGCTATAAAAGAAAAAAAGGACTAAAAATCAAGAGCAATGCCTCAAATATGTATCAACAATCAACATGTAAGATATAAATTACAATAAATTCATCCAATAATTAAAAAAAAAAAAAAAAAAAAAAAAAAAGAATATATCACAGTAACACAAACTCAGCAATCCAAAATACCAAGTTCCATCCAATCTATCTACTCGAACCCCGAATGCATGTTATTTTTGCGTGTTGAATGGACGAAAAATCAATCAACAAGACAGCAAGCATGGAGCCCCTATTGTCAACATCGACGTTTATAAAAGTTTATTCACAAGTCCCAGTCAAAAGCATGTTTGGAAATCTCCTAGCCACTACAGTAAAAATGTTTTCAGGCTCCAAAGATTTGAAAATTTCAAATTATACAGAATTGGAAACATTTCTAATCTTACTATAGCACCGCTGGCCTACACAGTTCTAGATACCCTTCACCGACTAGTGAAATTTATAAGTCTAGGGACAAAATCTGAGTGTCACAATTATTTTTGTTACAATCTTAATGTGGGCGACTGTAAATAAAAGTAAGAATAGATAACTATAGGATAATGCATCCAGGAAAATTGGGCATCTTCCAGACTGCAATATAAAGAAGGAATCTTTTATGTTAATCTCAGGCAGCTGAATACTTTACTTTTCAATTAAGGATAATTTGAGAATGGATAAGTATTAAAATGTGTATATTATTAAATTCCTTTCAACTAAATAGTCATTCTTAAATATTCTTGAAATGCAGGGACACTCTTCTTATATTTGTGATGGATCTTATTAATTAAATTTATGGTGCAATTAACCATATATAAACATGAAAGGAATAAACATTACAAAACTGTATTTCAAGAATAGCTAATAATTTTTCAGAGCTAAGACTATCATAGTTTTTCCTTTTTTTCCACGGGCTTAAAATTAATTAACAAGGACTTTTTTGGTAGTGTTAATTAATCGATCTTATTGGATTTTTTTTTTTTTTTTTTTTTTTTTTTTTTTTTTTTTTTGGAGGGGGAAAGAATAGTTTGAATGAAAAAATCAAAATATAAGTCTATATGCCTTTGCTGTAAATGCATTATTGCCTTTCCCGTTTATGTCTATCTCTTTGCCATGTCCATATGGAACAATCGTTACGCAAGAAACTTGATTTTGTCTGAATCATTAGAGATTTAGAGTGTAGAAAAAGCTAATTACTTTGTAGTAGGCATATCAAACTGTATGTGGGTCTCAAGATTAGAATGCTAGCAAAAAAAAGTCTACCACAATAATGTAAACGTGTGGGGACTTTGCTGTCTGTGGAAATTCTCCGTCCTATGCATTGCAATGTATGTTTTCTTTTCACATTAGTCCTAGTGTAAAATAACAGATATTCCTCAAGTTTAGACATGTTAACTGAACATGGATAACAGTAAATATTTAAAAAGAGAAGGTAAAAAAAGGGAGTAAAAATTACAACCAATGGTGGTGGACTAAAAAACTAACACTGTTCTTTTTACATTAGCTGTTTCTTTAAGTGCATGTGTTTTTCTGACATAAAAATGTTCAGATTTATATTCCATTTCACATTATGGGTCCATTTGGATATAACTTATTTTGCTGAAAACTGAAAATACTGTAATAAAATAATTTTTAAATGTATGAATAATGCCGTGGGATTCATTTTTAATGAAAAAGTTGCTGAAAAGTGAAGTTTGTGGGCCCTGTGAACAGTGCATGGGACCCACTTATATTGCTGAAATGTGCACTGTACACTGAAGAAAAGTCAACAACTGTGGTTTTAAAAAAATAATAATAAAAAAAAAAAAAGGAAAACGCAAAATGTGAACGCGCAAAACGTGAATCCAAACCGCACCTATTACTTAATTTTTAAATTTGTGGAGTAAAGTTTTAAGCTTTTGAAATTGTTTTAGTTTGAAAATGAAACTGCTAATTATCTCTTTTTATTTTATTATGGGCAATAAAATAGTAGAAAAAATGTGAAAACTATCCATAAAATATTGTTTTTCCCTTAAGTGATTCGTTGGATTTTTTGATAATCACTTTTCCACTCAAAACAAAACTTTTTGTTTCTCAATTCTCTTTGTTTAATGAATATTATCAAATTGATTTATAAACATGCCGTGAAATGCATAATTTAATCAAAAAATTTTGAATTTCTTTGTTTCGTTACTATCCAAAATAAAGCAAATTAATAATAGAGAAAGAAAGAGGCTTCAAATTGAACCAGTGTCATATATTTCAGATTTTAATCGACAATTAAAATCTTAGGATCTAATGAAATAATGAATCATCATATAAACCTTGGGTTTTTTTTATGTAATCTCCTCATACTTTTTTATGTAATCTCCACTTATTATCTTTTTATTAGATGTAAATTTTGACAAATCTACTATTAAATAACATTTGCTTTTTATATCCTTCATGTTTGTAAAATTTCCTGAAAATCAAAAATCAATAGTTATGCCATTAATCAAATGTTTAAATTTTAAATTTTTGTAATCTAAAATTATGCATAAAAAATAAGTTTTTTTTTTTTTTTTTTTGAGAAACAAACACACACACACACAAGGGAGAGGGAAAAGGGTTCTAACATTTAACATACGTGTTAAGAACATAAAGAACATACAATTTAATGTTTAGATTTTCAAAATATTTAGCCATGTTAATTTTTTTAGTGAAAGTTATAGTTGTTGGATATAACTAAGTTTGTAACCAAACTTTCTCCATCTAGTAAACACATTTAACTTTAATTTGTTTTGGATGTAGTTTCATTTCTTTCTTGACTTGGTATCATTTTGATGGTTATTTTCTCTTCTAGAACACACCTTTTGTATATCAGACTCTTATAGCTGGCATATAATTTTGGCTTATAATGTTCTTTACACACTAACTTTAATAGTCTAGCAAATAAGGGGCGATTGCTTTACACACACTGTGGATTAAACAAACAAAACGACCCCACTCTACATAGAATGAGATTCTTTCCATTGAATGCATTTCAAAAAATTTCCTCAAAAAAAAAAAAAAAAGAATGCATCTCAAAATTAAAATTTTATTTTCTAAATTTAACTACAAATAGAATATTACATTATTTAAAATTTTAAATAACGTATGTTAAAAATTCCTTTAAACTTTTAATTTTAAATTTAAACCATAAAATGTACGTGTATTTATTTTAAATGAAGAGGACACACCCATTTAAAATACAGTAAATATGTTTTATATAAAGTATACACGTATTATGGCCCCTTTAAATTCTTTTTCATTCCTTAGGTTGACTCGGAGTCGGGGCATGTGAAATGCATGCCATGACAATGCAGGCAGAGCTCTTGTATAAATATATGAGAACTCTAGTGCCATAACCACAAAACTAGCGAGAAAGCCTTCTTGTTCATCTGCTTCTTTATCTCATCATCATGGCTCCTTTTTTTTCTATCCCATCAATTCTCACCACCATTAAGTTCTTCCTGTTATTTTCATTTCTTGTGGGGATGGTCTCTGCTCAGTTGTCCTCTACTTTCTATGCAACATCATGCCCTAATGTCCTTTCAACCATTAAATCAGCTGTAGACTCTGCAGTGTCAAGTGAGCCACGCATGGGAGCATCCTTGCTCCGTCTTCACTTTCATGACTGCTTTGTTAATGCAAGTCATCTTAACTCTCTTCCCCCATTTTTTTTCTTCTGCATTATCGACAAATATCTGCATGTGGTGTGCATGTGGGTGTGTATGTTTAAATGCTTGAAATAAAAGTCCTATATTCTACTTTTGAGTGTTCCACTTTACGTTCTACCAATGCAATATGCTATATGTTTGATTTGTTTTTTTTTTTTGGTTCTTAAATCAATGATTATTTTTTAAGGAAAAGAAATGTGTTGGATAGATGATTTGTATTCTTAATGCATGCTTGAAGACATATTGGTTGTTCAGGCCTCAGTGTCATATAGTACCATATGGAGTACATTAGCTAGCCAATAGCCATCCAAACAAACCAGGATTAGCATAGCTTACGGCATATATATCGGCCCAATTTAGCCCTACTCGCCATGCGCCTTAGATTTCTTTGAGTTGCTTATTGATTTAAGTTTTTCCAATGAATTATTTAAGGGGGAGCTTGAGAGAAGAGAGAGATATGAAAACTTTTTAAAATGCTTTCTTTATTTTATTTTTTAAAACAACCCTGTTTTAGATAATGTATTTTATCAAATTTCATTCCCAAATAATCAAACAAACACAAATTTATTTGGCTAGTATATATTTGCAACTATAGTTTTTTTTTTTTTTTAATCTGCTTAAAGGAAAATGACTTTAGCAGATAAGCTGATCATTTATTTCAACTATTGTGACTAATATAATTTGTGTGAGACACTCATTTGTTATAGTCGTTCTTTGTCTCACTTTTAAGTAAATAAGCTGCTCCTTCAGCAAAAAAAAAAAAAAAAAAAAAGTAAATAAGCTGCTCCAATGCACACCTATTACATAGTCTCTTCCTTTCCACAACAGAGAGTTAAAAAAATAAAAATAAAATAAAATAAAATAAGAGGATGAAGAAATATAATATACTCTGATTGCTGAATTGTTTAGAAGACAAGGACTTCAACATCTTTGAGTCAACTTTGAGTCAAGTTCACTTTTTTGAGGTTTATGCAAATGCATAGGTGGGAGTATTACTTTTTTATTATTATATTTAATAGAAGAAGAAAGTGATCACATTATCTCATGACAATATTACCTGACGTGTTCATAGTACCTCCTTACATGAAGGTAATAAACACAAGTGCTAACAATGAAACATTACCTATAAGCATTACATATATATGTATAAAATAACCTTACATTTGATTTATATTTATTTTGGCATATATTACATCATATAGCCACGCGGCATGCATTGCATCATAATTACATCAAAATAATTAAAATCCTTCTTTTTGGGCATAAATCTAAATTATAGAACTTTTTGGCTAACCTCTTATAAAAGAGATTGACTCCGTCCGTCACTTTTGGCCAGCCTGCTTGATAACTTTTGTGTTTCACATCGTGTTGCTGCATGAGCCATGTCTTTTGATTTTTTTTTAACAAACTTTTATGTTTCACATCGTGTTGCTGCATGAGCCATGTCTTTTGATTTTTTTTTAACAAACTTTTATGTTTCACATCATGTTGCTACATAAGCCATGTCTTTTGATTTTTTTTAATAAAAGAAAAGTAAAGCATAAATTTCATGCAAACTGCAGGGATAGTGATGCTACTTTTATATGCGCACGCGCGCGCACACACACACACATATATATATATATATATATATTTAAGAAAATTGATCTGCCCAGGGCTTTTTATAATTTTACTAACTTTCCTTCTAATTTGAAACAAGATACCTATTACTCTCTTAAAATGCAAATTATTTATACTAACCTCTTTTGAAAGACTGAAAACATACGTTAAAAAATTGCAACAAAAAAAAATAAAAGCTTTAAAAAATCTAAAATTTCCTATTAGAAGGGGCATGAATGATAGTTTAAGTCGAGGATAATAGTTTTCATTTTAAGAGTGGTGATTGCTTTAATCCATGTTAGAGGGGAGATCAATGTAATAATGAAAACCTTAAAAGATGGCAGTGTAAGTTTCTATTTATATATTTACAATAACTGAGAGGAAGAGATTCAAGTCTAGTTTCTCTTAAATGGGAGAGCTAGAGCTAGACAATGCCACTAAATATAAAGCTCTTGCTACAGTGATGCTAATTGAATACAAAAGAAACTGGACTAAATTTTGCAAATGGATTATTGAACTCTTCAATTTATGGAAGCATATATATATGTGTGCATTTGTGGTGATAGGGATGTGATGCATCGGTACTATTGGATGAAGAAAGACAAGCTCCTCCCAATAAAAATTCAATAAGGGGCTTTGAGGTAATAGACACCATCAAATCTCAATTGGAGGACTTGTGCCCTGGGGTTGTGTCTTGTGCTGACATCTTAGCTGTTGCTGCGAGAGACTCTGTTGTTGCTGTAAGAAACTTGGCATTATTTATGAACTTCAAACCATAATATTAGTATGTTATAATTTTAGCCTTTCTCTTTCAATGTCATTTTCGTCATATTATTTATTTGAATTTAGCTTGATGGACTTGGTTGGACCGTCGAATTGGGCAGAAGAGACTCTGCCACTGCAAGTGGCGATGCTGCTATTTCAAACCTCCCTTCTCCATTTTCAAGTCTTAGTGAACTTATCAACAACTTCTCTAGCAAAGGTTTCACTGTCAAAGAAATGGTGGCTCTCTCAGGTGGTGACATCAATCTTAGTTTGATCTTATTACTAAGGATATAACAAATATCTAAATGAACTTCATAAATTGATTTGTCAATTTTTAAAAACAAAACAACAAAAAATAATTAAGAAAATTATTTATTATACTATAGATGTGACCCTAATAACATTCATTGACGTAAATTTGTAATATTTTTGTTGTAGAATTACTAATAACTTCAACATTTCCTTACTCTTATAATTTGTTCAGGATCTCACACAATAGGCCAAGCACAGTGCAAGAACTTCCGACCTAGGATTTACAATGAAACCAACATAGATTCATCATTCACAACTTCATTGCAATCGGACTGTCCAAGCACTGGTGGTGACAGCAATCTTGCCCCTCTAGATGTGACCAGTTCAGAATCCTTTGACAATGAATACTTCAATAATTTGATAAGCAAAAAGGGTCTCTTGCGCTCAGACCAACAACTCTTCAATGGGGGTTCCACAGATTCCCTTGTTGACGCTTACAGCACCAACTCGGAAAGCTTTCTAACAGACTTTGCTAATGCAATGGTAAAGATGGGGGAACTTAGCCCTCTCACGGGCACAAGTGGTCAAATCAGAACAAATTGCAACAAAGCAAACTGAGTTAAGGCACTAGAGTTTGCCGTTTGAGTGTCCATGTATTCTCATTGTTCTTCGTTATTTTGTGGTTGGGCAGATAATATAAAAAAATAAGGGCATTATTGCTCGTGTAATTTAGCTTTCTAGTGACAGCGAAGTGAGTATGAGATATATATCAAAAGACCATTCTTTTGAATTCTAGTAAGGCCAATTATGTTGGTTCTTGATAATTTGATCGAACACACTACTCAAGTCCTATAGCATCAGAAGGCTTTATGTCTCTAGGATTTATGGTCATTTTATTCAGGCTGTCTATCTTATTAACAGAATGTACTCAAGAAGCAACAAATTTTAAAATCTATTTCATTTAGTTATGTCTATGAGTTTATCTGTTATCCAAAGTGTCCTTTTCAATTCCCAAGTCTTTTTTAGTTGTGTTTTAAGTATTTAGTCATGTTATTGAATTTTATTACTTGTTTTGATCTTGAAAATGCTAATTGTGATTAATAATTGGAGGGTTGTTCCATGCAAGTTGGTCTAGTATAAGTCCTACTTCATGTATGTATGGAAATAAAGGAGTGAATAATAAGTGATCCTTTGGCTGTTGAGAAGAATAGTTTTTTACCATTATCTTTCAGTGGATTCATATAGGTGGTGAGTTTATTGCTTTATATCTCTTAGGGGATTCCTTAGAGTGTTGTACATTTCTATCCTTTATTTTGTATCCCTTGGGTCCTTCAGGTGGTGAGCTTATTTATCCTTGTGAGTGTATACTTATGTTCCTTTCTTTCTCTCCAAAAAAAAATCCAGTATCTATTTGGTATTTGAGTTTTGGTTTTCAAGGCTTATCGTCGTCATTGTGGGCTTAACGTTGAAGCACCTCCAACTCGAAAAAGAGACCTTCGTGATGTTGAAGTGGCTGATTTATGGATAGAAGCTCAAGACTCTTCTGAAGCTGCTTTAGAGGGTGGTGATTCTCATCATGATTTAGAGAGTGGATCTTCTTCTAGTGAAAATGAAGATTCTGAACCCCTTTTACTGTAGGGAATATCCTAAGATGCAAAAATAAAGGAAAAAAAATGAGCCAAAGAAAATAATCATATAAAACAATATTTACGTAATTCGATAAATTGCCTATGTCCACAAAGTTGCAGTGATTTCACTATTTTCAGAGAAAAATATAAAATACGATAGTACAATTTTTCTCTCTCAAAATAACATTTTAGACCCTAATATGAAACAATGGTATTTATATCATGGACGAAAGATTCACAATGGGCCTATAGACCCAAGCTTCCTCACCATGGACTAAGCCTCAAAAAATCTCTTATTAAAACTGTGACACTTTTATATCAAATAGAATCATAATTCAAATCAAAAATAGCTAGGCTTTACATAACCCAACATTTATTGTGCTCAATGTCAAGCATCAAGTGAAGAGTATTTTCCTCAATTTCATGCTTGAAGGAATCAGAGGTTCAAATGAGATTGATTGGATGTGAAAGTTGATATTCCCTAGTTTGAAGGGATAATACAAACAGATAGAATTCTTAATTGGCTATACTCAATGGAGCAAATCCTTGCTAATGAATGTATCAGATTTGGATTTGGTGCAAAATCTAGGGCTATTGCATCGTATAATACCCCTTAAATCTCTCAAAAAAAGTTTCAACTTTTTCATCTTTACCTCTTCTAACATTTAACTTTTTTTACTTTTTTAAACCTCTTTGATCCAATCGCTGATATTAAAAGTAACATTCCTAACTTTTGATTAAAACCATTAAAAATGAATTGCATGGTCAAATGAAACAACACTCCCTCCCAACCCCAACCCCCCCCCCCCCCTTTCGAGGTTTGTGTGGACAAATGAAACTCTTCCTCTTAAGTTTGTATAAATGAGTAGATTTTTTTTTTTTTAAATGAAATATTCTATTAGGGAAGTAACCATGTGAAAGAGTGTATACTTGTCTATTACATTTATTAAAACTTCAAGAGAAAGTGTCATTTTTTGAAACATTAAGATAGTGGGTGTCATTCTGTGAAACTTCTGGAGTAATCTAAAAAAACAACAAAACAAAAGCAAAAACAAAAAAATAATAATAATAATAGACATAGTTATAGCAAGAATCTATCAATAATCAATATTATGTTATACTACCAAAAAAAAAAAATTTCCATGTTCTCTTAGTTATATCAATACCCAATCATACAGTTAAAATCCACTTACATTTTTAAAAAATTATTCTTATAATTGAAATTAGTGAATCAATTTGGGGAAATTGTAAATGAAATTATATATACATTTTTCAATCCTAAAATTTAAGCATTTTTTAGAATAATGTTTCTCTCTAAACTAGATTGAAGAGAAACTCTTCAAACCCTTCAAACTCATCATATATCTTTTTACTGAATATAGATTTTGAAAATTTCACCGTTAGATTGCATGTTTTTTATGCTCTTAACATGTTTGTAAAATTTCTTTTAAATTGGATATTATTTACTATTTAATCAATAAATTTATTTTTTATGCATAATTTTAGACCATAAAAACTTGAAATTTAAATATTTAATTAATGATATTGCAATTAATCTTTGATTTTTTAGAAATCTATGCAAACATGAAGAATATAATAAAAACATGCAATCTTATAGTTAAATTTTCAAAATTTATACCCAATAAAAATATATAGAAGAAGTTTGAAGGATTTCTCTCCTTAGTTTCGAGAGAACTTTTTTTTTTTTTTTTTAATCTGATGCTCTTGGTGTCGTTAACAACCTAGAGGAATTAGTAGTCTATGGACTACAAGATTAAGGACCTAGAGGAATTAGTAGTTTGTGAACGGCATGGCAAGTGGCAATACTTGAAGATTGTTGACACCTTCAAATGGTATAACCACTTGAACTTAAGGAAAATCGTCAACTACAAAAAATTCACTTCTATATTTATTTTAGTGTATATGATTGGACAGAGGTCTATTTTGATTTGAAGATGATGCATTATTTTACTATTTGAATTCCGCCGTATCAGTGTGTTTTGCAAGTGCAGCTAGACTTTCTTTTTTGGCTTATTCTTTCACTCGTTGTCACATTTTTTTTTTTTTTTATGCGCTTAATATGTTTGTTAAATTTCTTTCAAATTAGATATTATTTACTATTTGATCAATAAACTTATTTTTTTATGCATAATTTTAGACCATAAAAATTTGAAATTTAAACATTTGATTAATGGCTTTACAATTGATCTTTAATTTTTTAGAAATTTATACAAGTATAAAGAATATAATAAGAACATGCAATTTCACAGTTAAATTTTCAAAATTCACACCCAATAAAAATATATAGGAGAAGTTTGAAGGATTTCTCTCTTTAGGTTGGAGAGAAACTTCTTCTTCTTTTTTTAATCTGAGGCTCTCAGTGGCGTTAACAACCCCCTTTTTTTTTTTTTCCACGGTACAGTTGGGTAAGCTTATGGGTACCACCAACTCGAACTGGAACTCAGAAACTTCGAACCCACACACACCCCAGGCTCTATTGGTTTCTGGGACTTCCAGAAATTGCAATTACAGTCCTCGTGAGAACTCGAACCTGGGATGTGGTAAAAGTCTCAGCAGTCACCTACCAGTTGTACCACACCCGCCGGTGGTCGGTGGTGTTAACAACCTAGAGGAATTAGTAGTCTATGGACAGCAAGATTAAGGACCTAGAGGAATTAGTAGTTTGTGGACGGCATGACAAGTGGCAACACTTGAATATTGTTGACACCTTCATATGGTATCACCAGTTGAACTTAAGGAAAATCGTCAACTAAAAAATAAAAAAATAAAAATTCTTTATTTATTTTAGTGTATACGATTGGACAGCATGCCAGGGGTCTATTTTGATTTGAAGGTGATGCATTATTTTGCTATTTGAATTCGGCCATATGAGTGTGTTTTGCAAGTGCAGTTAGGCTTTCTTTTTTGGCTTGCTCTTTTGACTCGTTGTCACATTATTCATCCTGACCACAAATCGTGACCCGCCTTCACATTCTCAAATAGTGCACTATTGCTAGCATCTCCTTTTAAGGCCCAAACTCTATGACTCTAATGGCATAATTATATGTTTTTTGAAATATGGGTCTGCCTACGCATACAAAGTAAGATAAATAATATTACATACACAAGCTCATCTCTAAAAATCAAGATATTAATGAACTGTACGGCTTCTCTTTTTTTTTTTTTTTTTGGTAAAACATGTTAGGGCAATAGGCTTCATGATAAGGTTTGGTTATTATTTGATTATATGGGTAAAACGTGTCTTGTTAAAACAAGATTTTGTTTTTTGTTTTTTGAGTTTGTCTTTCATGATGCCAAAGGTTTTCAAAACAAAGATATCTATTTTATAGAACTTAATTGCGGATAACGATATTTAATGGAAACGCTTTTTGAAGTTGTTATATATGAATGACTAATATCTCAAATAATCTCTGTTTTACAATCAGAGAGTAACTATTCATCATGACCACCAGTTCTTCCATTGACAAACCCCGGCCATCATTAAGCTCAAGACCCTCAACTCCTACTTCTAGGCCTCAAATTCCAGCAAACTTGAATTCCCCCCTTCTTCTAATGAAAACTAGACAAGTCTGTTGCAGATGACGTCTATTTCGCTCACCTTGTTTTCTCTTCGTGTGTTGCTTACCCGTGTGTTGCTTACCCATGTGTTACTTGAATCAAGGGTGTTTCATCTTGTACTAAATCAAATGCTTTTCAAGCAAATGACTAGAATAAAATAGCAGGTTTTGTATCTAGCAAAGTTATTCCATTCCATATCAGGGTTCCTTTTTTCTTGTCTTATGTTTTTCCATCTTTCCGGATTAATGTACCTATATCAAACTGGCAACTTCGATTGCTTGTTGGCTCTTTTGAATAACTAGTAGAGGGCCCGCACAATACGCGGATATTGTTGTAAGCTACTATATGAAAATGTTAAGTAGAATGTTGAACACATGTTAAAAGTAATAACATTATGTAACACCATTTTATCAATTCATAAAAATATTGCAGTAAATTTTCAATAAGAATTTCTCAATATAACAGAGACATATGGTAATAGGTAATGTGTTAAATCAATTCAATTTTTCATTAACATAACATTTATTCTTGGGGCGAGCGAAAGGCTAAGCTAAACATGGGGCTGAGCTGGAAAAGGTTCATGGCTTTCTAGGATTAGAGTCTATGTAGTTCCTGGTGAATAATGCAAGAGAACATGAGAAAATGAGAGACATAAAGAGAAAGAATAGAGAAGTATTGGAGGATGGGTTCTGAAAATAAAGGTTAAAAACTTAATTAAAAAATAAAAGCGTTTAGTACATGTTGAACTTTTTTATTCACTTACCAGTTACCAGCATCACCATGGAATGTCACCATGGAGTGTCTATGGATGGAACTATTTTGAAGCAAAACTTCTTTTCTTCTCCATAGCCTATTTCATTTTGCTTACCACCTGCTAACTCATTGATAAATTTCAACTTAACCATATTTTTTTGCCAAGATTTTGTTGAAGCCTTTGACATAAGGAAAGTGAGATGTATTTAAATTCCAATTTCTCAAGAGAAAAATACAATATAAATATAAAACAAAACAATGAAGGGAAAAAAATTTATTTCACTAAAATAAAAGTCAAAGGAGAAAAGCTCTCATCTTCTTTCTCAATCTAAAGCAACAACACATTTTTTGACACACAGATTTTAGGAATATCCGGCATAGAGCCTCCAAATTGTTAATTTTCCTTGAACACAAATAAAGGGAATATTCAATGTTTGGTTTTGCTAAATATATGGAAGTAATATAGACTTCTTGATATATTGCAAATGGAGCAACATTTATATCATGTCAATTGGGCAAAGCACGGTGCATTCATCTCTTGAAAACAATTTTAACAAACAATATAAGCATTAACATACTAAAAATCTAATGAATCTAACTCTAATATAGAACAACATAACATTAAGCAAGTTAGCAAGTAACTAACAATACCTAACCGGACTCTTATATGCATCCATATCAGAGTTCTCGTGTAGAACCAAATCGAGCCTATCAATTTGCACAACTATCAGATCTACTTATACATTATTTACCGATGGCAACTACAAAAGCACTGCAAATCAAAACTAATATAAAAAATAAATAAATAAATAAAAATAACCACCATTAAAAAAATCTGAAGAAAATCAAAATTGTTGGTTTTTTTTTTTTTTTTTTTCTTTCTATTTGAAGAGTGAAAATTTAGATGGATCAAACCTTATGCTCTAATGATATTCAAATACTATCAATCTTCATGATAATGCATAGTGAACAGTGAGAAATGTATTGTAATGGAAGACTATTAACAGGATGAGGGTTTACATTAATTATTTACCAACTTCAAGTTTATAAATCAAAGACCAACAAAAGCATAGTATTCCCACAATTAAATTAACAAACAAAAAACAAAAACAAAAACCAATATTTATAATCCTTCTTCGTAACCGATTGCTACCTATACAATGGATTAATTAAAAAGATGAATCATACCTTAAATACTGGCTAAATTAAGAAAACAATGAAAACCCACTGCTTTCCTGATCACTCCTAAGAGTCGATTCTTAGATATGACATATGAGAAGGACTACCATAAAGAGGAATTGTACCAATAAACAAAAGTTGATGCTAGTGATGTATAGACCATATCGTTCATGTGTCCTTGACTGGTTTAAAAAATTAAAGGTTAGCTGTGAAAATTCCAAGGGACAACTGAAGGTTAAGAAGAGAATAAAGTGGGGAAGACAGTAGTGAATTTAATAATAGTGAAATGAATTAAGTTGGAAAGTCCAAAGCATTGATAAGAAGCATTGAACGTGAGTTATTGGTTATTAATTCCAAGCTAGTGACAATTTAATGTTAGCCAATTGGATTTGATGGGGGAGATGAAGAGTCGAGAGATGGTGGGAGGAAAGTCAATAGAAATACTATTGCAAAGGATGTGCCACTTGGCAAAACCTCATGCACTCCCACATGAGGTCTCTGTTTATATATATATATATATATATTGATTGATTAGAGAACCTAGTGTACTATATATACTTAATGCACTGTACTTATATTTTTCCCTAATAAAGGAAGACATACACACACACACAAGTTATTACTTTGGATTTAATAAATATTTTTTAAAACTAATGCAGGAAAACATGCATGTATGTATGTATGTTGTACTTTGGATTTTCTTGAATTGTAAATCAAGATGAGATTTTCACCTTGGCCCCCATACAAAAATTTCTAGCTCCGCCCCTGATTGTATTCACTATCAATCCACAATCAAAAAATTTACAATATTGGTTACAGGTCATTCAAACCAGCCAAAAAAAAAAACTATCATGAGTTTGAATCAAACCAGCAAAGATCCAACAAACTAATCCCACACCACCCAACCATTAAGCAAAGTAAACTTCCCTAACAATTCATGGTTGTATTTGCCCACACCACGACACATATACCATTGAGAATTGGGGCCTAATATTTTAAAAGACATGGGACACAATCTATGAGAATAGACATAATCCTTGAACATGGAACCTTCAAAGGTTTTCAATGCATGCTCAGCACCGCTAGGCTTGGCCTCAAATTGAATAAAATAAGTTATGCCACTACTGGGCACTAACTGGATCTTCACAAGTCTCACAAATTCAAAATTCGTACCCTACACCAATTGTTCAAAATCAAAGCATTAAGAAAGAGTTATAAAGCATATATAGATGAATATTAAGAAGAAGAAGAAGAAGAAGAAATATAAACCTTAATTTCATTGTAGCGCTTTAAGAACGTCTGTCCATGGAGAGAAAATTCATTTCGTTCTTGCTCACAAAGCTAAGAAACAAGCAAATTTAATTGGAAACCTTTTTTTTTAATTTTATAAAAAGACATAAAACTTCATTCAGAAATAAAAGCAACGAATACATCATGGAGAAGAGCTTGCTTTAGAAAACAAGGACTCTCCTAAATCTAAACAGAAAAATCATGAAATGCCAAAAGCATGATAAGCTAAAAGTTGACACACACTCATTCACACAATGTAGCACATACCTCCGTCTGAAAGATTTTAATGGGTCATGAAGTTGGAGGGCAAGGGGGGAGATAGGGGCAGGGGGTTGAGGGCAAGAGTGGCTGTTTTAGGAAAAGGGGTGTGGGATACAATCTATATTGCGATCAGATTTTGCTTTTTTTTTTTTTTTTTTATGGATATCAGGATCAGATTTGCATTTGCCTTCTTCTTTTTCTTTTTCAAATTGACTAGTGAATTCATCGAGTCTGGAAATCCTTGTCCTCATAGTCCATAGCATGAGTTTTGTATTCTTTTCTTAGTAAAGACACCTACAAGGAACACAAAATATGGAAGCAAAAAAAAAAATCAAAATGTTAGTTTTTAAAGATTTAGGATTAAATGTTTAGAATTCTATTTTGTATGTGTTGGCAAACCGAGAATAAAACATGTCTAGTCTATGTGTTAGGCATTGCTCAAAGGTGTATATTTCAAGCTTCAAGTTTGAGCTAACTGCAGAAAAGAAGAGTCAGAATATGCCAAGCTCGATCGATCGAAAATTATATTCGACCGATCAAAAATCGCAAAAATCAGATTCTACAGAATTTTAAAACAAGGCCCAAGCCTGCGAAAATGTTTAGAGTTTCAATCTAACTTGTCCACATATAAAAGGGAAACCCTAGATACCTTTTGAAGACCTTTGGAAGACTTATGTGTTACTCCTTGTGAGATCTAAGAGGTGTTATAACTTCTAACTACACAAGTGTCTACCGGAGCAAGATCTATAATCAAACATTAATATAACCTAGCTAGTTGCTGCTACAAAGATCAACAACTGAAGGTGATCTGAAATCTTTGAGTGGGATCTCAAAGTCGCAAGCGTGGGTCTTATGTTGCAGTAAGTCCAAGAAGAGAAAGAGTTTATGGATTCAGAACTTACATGTGGTCATGTTAGTAAGTTACTACTAGAGGTAGCAATAGATTTTGGGTTAAATTTTATTATAAAAACTTTGATTCTCTTACAGTGGATTTGCTCTACCTTGAGGATAGTTAGGTCAAATCCTCCCCAGGTTTTTACCTTAAGACAATTCATTTCATTGATTTTCCTAGGTCATCATATTGTAGTGTTATTTACTTTCTACTACTTTGCATGATATGACTTATTATTGTTTAACATAGATATGAATAATTAACCTAAGTAATCACTTGGCTATTAGGTTAAACAATCTGTTTTAAGGGGTCTAAACAAACAAACAAGTGGTATCAGAGCAGGTTAGCTCTTGTTTTTAGGTTTTTATACCTAGAGTTGATCCTTGACCCCTATTGTCATGGAACACAATCACACTCTAGTGATCCCTCCTCACTTTGATGGGAATAACTATGCTTATTGGAAGGTTAGGATGAAAGCCTTCTTGAAATCTCTTGATCAGAGAGTATAGCTCTCTATTGAAAACGGTTGGGAAAGACCAACCATTGATATTAGTGAATGGACAACTACCCAAAAAGAAGCAGCAAGCTTTAACAGTAAGGCAATGAATGCAATATTCAATCTTGTTTCTATGGAAGAATTCAAGAAAATCTCTAATGTGGAGGTTGCTCACACTGCTTGGAATATCTTGCAAACCGTGCATGAAGGCACTAAGGCAATAAAAATTAATAAACTGCAACAATTAACCTCTAGATTTGAAAGCATTAGAATGTTTGATGATGAGTCTTTTGATGAATTCTATGCTAAGTTGAATGATATTGTTAATTCTACTTTTAACTTGGATGAAGTTTATGATCAATCTAAAATTGTTAGGAAAATTCTTAGATCATTAACTAAGGACTTAAGACCCAAAGTGACTATCATAACTGAAAGTAAAGATGTGGACTCCATTCCTGTAGATGAACATATAGGATCTCTTCAATCCTATAAGTCTGACTTATCCAAAACTAACAAATCCAAATCAATGGCTTTAAAATCTGTTGATGATTGTGGATTTGATGATGAACTCTCATCTACTGAGATTGTTTATCTGGCAAGAACTTTAGAAATTTCTGAGAAATAATAATAGAAGTGCAAGAAATAGAAACAATGCTGACCCTAAGAATGTGAAGAAGAATGATACAACTAAAAATAACAATTCTAAAAAATCAAAAGATAAAGTGGTTTAATCTTCTAACAACTCTTTAGGCCAATGGTTTTTTGGTTGTCAGGGGTATGGTCATCTAAATCAGAATGTCTCACATTGTTTAGATTCAAAGGAAAAGCTATGGCTCTTACCCTAAGTGATGATGAAGCTTCTGATCATGAGCTTGAAAGTGATCAAGAAGGAAACTTCATGACTTTCATTGCTACTACTGTGGTAACTGAAACTGAGATTGTTGATGAGAACCCTTCTGATGGGGAACTCTCTGAGAATGCTAACTTGCAAGAAGCTTACAACAAGCTTTGCAAGATAGCAGCAAAGGATGCCATGAGTGTTGATCTAGGGTTGAAAAAGATAAACACTCTTGAACAAGAGAAGAAAAATTTGTTGTTGAAACTGTTTGATGCTAATGAACTCTTAACTTCTGTTAAGATTGAGAACATGTCCTTGATTGAAAATATTAAAAGTTTAGAATTTGAATTATCTGTTGCTAGAGAACAACTGGATAGGACTTCTACTTCTAAACTGGATGATATGCTAAATGTTCAAAAATCTTTTTCTGATAAGATAGGGTTAGGGTTTGTTGAAATTGTTTCTACCTACTACATCTAATTCTTTACCTGAAGTTAAGGTATCTAAGGAAGAAGTTCTAGCTTCTAGAAGAACTAGGGTAGATTTAAGTGAGTCAAAACCCAAGAATTCCAATCATCCTAGAAGCAAGAAACAACCCAAACCTCAATGGTTTTGTCATTTTTGTGGTGGAGCTGGGCATAAAAGCCCAAATTGTTTTAAGTTGCAAGCTTCAAAGTAAGCAACCAAACAAAAAGTGTCTGTGTCAAGAGCATAAGATCCTATGGCACTTATTCATGAATTGGTAAAGGTTCTTAACCTTTATGCCAATACAGGAGCTGAATTTAGGACTAATTCAACTAGAAACTCCAATTCCAAGTTTGCATCTAAAAGAACATGGATGCAAAAGACTCGATCTCAGTGAGTCTATCTGACATAGTCCTTGTGCTAATTCTTTCAATCTCTTGTGCCAAAATGTTTTTCATTAGGATTTGCATTTGCATTACATTCATGCATTTCATTCTAGATTTGTTTATGATATTTTTAAGTTTTTTTAAAAAAAATAAAATTAAAAAAAAAAAACAAAAAAGAAAAAAGAAATTTTGGTTTGTATTACACATCTTCAAGTGTGTAATTGAGGTTGGCCAATGAAATTTGCATTTCATGACTGTATGCCTTGTTTAGCTTAGATGAGCTATTTTTCTGCACTTTGTTAGTTTGTGCTATATAGTGCTTATATTGTGTGAGTTGTTTATGGTTCTTAAACATATGCTCTTGATTTTGAAGTCACATTCTTTTGATTGTAAGGACTAAAAAATCCTAGGCGAAAGGCAATAAATAACCATTTCACCACTGTTACTCACCAATCATGAACATGTGTGCAAATTATAAAAGCCATGCTCGATAAGGTATAGCACTTGCACAGCAAAATTAAACGAGGTGTTAATTATGAAAAGTGTATGAAAATCAAAAGAAAAATCAAAAGTGAATTCAAAAGAAAAACAAAAACAAAAGCAAACAAAAAGGCATCAAAAGAAAAAGAATAAAAAAAATGCTTTACATGATTGCAAGCATGTTTTCTAGGAGATGTGGGAGTTATATAATGTAACTCTTAAGGTGATAGTCACTTTCAAACTTATGTTATTGATAATATAGAAATTGTGCTTATTTTCATCTACATATCACCTTTATAGGTATCTCATACACTTGTGAGTTGCACACACCACAAGCAAATCTTTGTTAAACTCTGTACATGTGATTGTGTGTTAATTTTTGTGGCCATCCAAAATTGTACTTCTTGAAATGTTTAATACTTTTTGGGGGTGTGAGGTAAGAATTGTGTGAAGGAAATTCTTTTTGAAGCTTGATAAAAAAAAATAAATAAAAAAATGAAAGGAAAGAGTTTTTGAAAACATTTGGAATAATTAACATGCATTTCATATCATAAAAAAAATAAAATAAAATAAAAAACTGTTTTACAAATGTTTCTGCAGAAAATTCCTAGGTTTTCAAAATTTTCTAATTTTTCAGGATTCGATCGATCGAACCTATTTTTTGACTGATCGAAAAAACCCAGTTTTAAGGCTAAAACTCTTAGGTTGCCTCGATTCCTCTCGATCAGTCGAATCTGTTTTTAATTATCTTCTGATTCCTGGCTTGATTCCTCCAACCGATCAAAAATATTTTTTTAGGAAAACAAAAAGGAATCAAATTACACATTCTTCATTGTTTTGTCTTCTCTCTTCGATTCCTTTCGATTCTCTTCACTCAAATTTTTTTTTTGTCTTTTTCTGAGTCAAAGCTTCAAGAGTTTTCTTCTTCAACACCTAGTAAGACTCATTTACCCCTCCTTTTTGTTTAAATTACATGCATTCATGCATTTTCATCAAAAATTTTCAAATTTTCAAACAAAAGAGATTTTAGAATTTTTGATGGTTTTGATCCAATTTGTTGGATGGGTTTTTGTTCATGCATCATTTAAACATGATTCACATGCTTTAATTTCAAAAATTCCATGATTTCTTCAAAATTTCAAAATTAGGATTTATGTGTTCTTGAGGATTTTGGGGATTTTGTTCAATTGGGAAAAATTAATTGAAATTGGCTTATGATATTGTTTAATTGAGTGATTATAACTTGTTTTATACTTGTTGTGTTGTTCAATTGATCAATATAAGAATTTTTGAAAATTAGGGTTTCACAATTGGGGATTTTGCTAAATTTCTAATTTTCTTAGTCAATTTTCAAAATTGAGATAAAATTGAACTATTTTAGAGCATTAGATTGTGCATCATATGTGTACTTGCATCATGCATCATATAGTTTTTACAATTTCATGTTATCTTGTGCTCTAACTCTATCTGATACAGTCTGCCCTTGGTTTTTGTTTTTATTTTTTAAACCTTTAGACATGGCTCCTAAGGTTGGTAGAAAATTTAAAACCAAAGCCAATAGAACCTCTTCATCTTCTTCTACCCCCTTTCAGGTTGATAGGGTTAGGTTTCTTTTAGCAGAGTCTGAGGAAATTTTTGAGACCTTAACCAAGTTTAGGTCTATTTAGGGAGAAAGACAAATTGTCCTAGATGAGTTAGATCCTTCCATATGTAGGAATCTAGTGTCTAGGAACTAGGTATCCTTGTGTGATGTTTCTGATCCTCCTCTTGCTGCCTTGATTAGAGAGTTCTACTCGAACCTTTCGGTTTATTCTGAGGTTACTGGTGGTCATTATTTGACTACTTGGATTAGAGGTAAAGAGTTTAGGATAACTAAACATGTAGTTTCTAAAGCTCTAGGTGCACCTTTAGTTCGTAAACCCACATATCCATACACTGAGTCTCCTTCTATAGATGATATGATGTCTTTACTTTGTGGAAGATCAGTAGCTTGGGGATCTGAACCAAGGATAAATTCATATGAGCTTATTGAGCTTAAGTATCTTTACCTAAGGATAGCCTGGCATAATATCTTCCCTATCTCTCATGTTCACACCATTCCTTTAGGTAGGTGTGCTTTTCTTTATGCTTTCATCACAGATGGATCCATGTGTTTTCCTTCCCTATTCATTCAAACCATTGTTAGTATATATAGGAGGAAGTCCAAATCACAAAGGCTATTTTTTCCTGTGTTTATATATAGGGTGTTGAACTTTCTTGGTTTAGAAGACCTTCCTGCACTAGAATTAGTTCATATCATTGCCCCTATAGGAGCCACTTTTCTCAGACAATGACAAGCTTAAATGAAGAGTGCTAAACAAAGTACTAGGAAAAGAAACCATGAGGTGATGCTTCTACTACAACTCCTGCCTCTGGTGATCAGCCTACTGTGGAGGAGGTTCATGTGGAACCTACTGCAGTTGTGGATCTTGCTGTTGGTGGTGATGATGATACTACTGACCCTACAGTTACCTCTCCTCTCTCACTCCATGCCATGATGGAGTCCTTTATGACTACTCAGGCGGCTCATGGACAGCTTCTTGATGAGCTACTCACAGACGTTGCTTCCCTGAAAGCAGATTTTGCCGAGTTTAGGAGTGCTTTCCCACCTTTTCCACCCTCTGATCCTTGATGGTTACCTTTGGCAATATGTAACAAAAAGGAGAAGTAGGATAGATTTTGTATAGATTTTGTATTTAAGGGGAAAGCATAGAGTTTTTGTATTTAGGGGGAGTTATGAGTTTTGAGATTTTGTATTTTTGTTTATGTGGTTGTATATATTTATGTCTACTGTTCTTGTTTCACAAACATTGACGTGATTCTTGATTATGATGGTTATTGATGATGAGTTTATTCATTATGATATTACTGTCTCTCTTTATATGTCTTGCGAATTAAAGATCATATTATTTTTACTTTGGATTTGTACTGTATTTTCCACACATGAGTTTATAGTTTGTTTTTAGTGTTTCAGGAATTTACAGATTAATTCTTTCAACAACTGCTGTCTATACTAGCAACTAATAGTTAGTAGTTGTGATAGAATTGTATTAGGACAACACTTTGTAATTGGGTTGATGTTTGATTTGAGCAATTCATTTTGTATGTGTGTTTTGTCACAGATTTCCAAAGGGGAAGATTGTTAGGTTCTAAAGATTTAGAATTAAATGTTTAGAATTCTATTTTGTATGTGTTAGCAAACCGAGAACAAAACATGTAGTCTATGTGTTAGGCATTTCTCAAAGGTGTATCTTTCAAGCTTCAAGTTCAAGCTAACTGCAAAAAAGAAGAGTCAGAATCTACCAAACTTGATCGATCAAAAATTATATTCGACCGATTGAAAATCGCAAAATCAGATTCAACAGAATTTTAAAACAAGGCCCAAGCCCGCAAAAATGTTTAGGTTTCAATCTAACTTGTCCTCATATAAAAGGGAAACCCTAGCTACATTTTGAAGACCTTTGGAAAACTTGTGTGTTACTCCTTGTGAGATCTGAGAGGTGTTGTACGTTCTAACTACACAAGTGTCTACCGGAGCAAGATCTACAATCAAGCATTGGTAGAACCTAATTGCTGCTACAAAGATCAACAACTGAAGGTGATCTGAAACTTTTGAGTGGGATCTCAAAGTCACAAGCGTGGGTGCTTGTGTTGCAGTAAGTCCAAGAAGAGAAGGAGTCTGTGGATTCGGAGTTTGCACATGGTCATGTCAGTAAATTACTATTGGAGGTAGTAATAGATTTAGGGTTAAATCTGATTGTAAAAACTTCGATTCTTTTATAGTGGATTTGCTTTACCTTGAGGATAGTTAGGTCAAATCCTCCCTAGGATTTTACCTTGAGACAGTTCATTTCATTGGTTTTCCTATATCACCATATCGTGGTGTTATTTACTTTTCACTGCTTTGCATGATATGATTTATTATTGTTTAACCTAGATCTGAATAATTGACCTAAGTAATCACTTAACTAATATATTAGGTTAAACAATCTTCTTTAAGGGGTATAAACAAACAAACACAAAACAAAAGGGAAACTAACAAAGAAATAACAAAGAAGTAACATACAAGTCCTACAAATTTATCACTCCTTGTGTCAAGTTTTGGCATAGAGCACAAGTACACATCATTTGTATTGATTCACACAAGCGTGTTTTGGACACAGATCTCAAACACATAGCTCACACAATGTATAGTACAATTGAGAGATACACCTAAGTAAACATAACATACAGACTCAAGCCGCACCAACATGTCCAAACCCAATCAGACTAACACACACCCCAACATATGAACGAACCCATTTCAAAATAAACCCTTAAACAAAACCCAAATTTTCAAACCCTAGCAACCAAGAGGAAATTCAATCCATATAGGAGGAGAATAGAGAAATAAAATAGTAAATAGAATTGGTTTTGATCAACAGTCAAATCCCTAATTAGAGAACAACAAACAAGGAGAATAAAAACATAGGCAAAGAATTCGTGCTCTATATTTATACTTTTATTTTTCTGGTGAAAGGGAATTTAATTAAAACAAACTCTATATCTATACTAGTAGTCTAGGGCTGAGCATAAACCCATGGACCCAAGCCGCATGCCCAATCCAAAGGATGTTTTAGTCTAGGGTTGAGCATAAACCCATGGACCAAGCTGCCTACTCGATCCTAAGGGTCTTGGATAGGTTAGATGGATGCTCAAGTTAGGTGCACTTCAAGTATCAAGCTGATGTCAATTACAACCTGACCTACCCGAAAAAAAGAAAAACAAAAACAAAACTGTTAGAAACTATGGATATTAATCAACGTAGTTCGTAACATGGAGCAGTCACTCCACAAGTATAAGTGCTTATGGGATGTGGAAGGGGCAAGAGTCGGGGTTTGAGTCTCTTGAAGGAAGCTTCACACACATATACATTTAGATTAGGCTAGAGTAGAATTTCTATCTTGTATAAAAAAAATTAAAATAAAAAAGAGGAGTGAAGTACATGCAAACCTTAGATTTCATAGTCCCCACCAAACCGCTTCATTGTTAACATATGTAAAAATATCTACTACTATTTTTGTAGCCTCCCAGATCTTGATGCTACTTCAATTACACCTAGAATGGCAAGAACGTGGTCGTACATAAATTCTTGAGGTTTGGGGAGATCAATTATCTAATCTTTTTCAAGACATGGAAGCATTTGGCAAGTTGAAAATGGTATTTAAATTTTCATTTGGCATTTTTAATTTGACGAAAAGAATACATGACTTTGATTGGTCAATTAAGGATCCATAGCCGACCCTAAAATTTTGAGACTAAGAAATGAATTTTATCTAAAGAATGAATTTGCGCAATCAAGTGTCATGGAAAATAGAATGGAAGAAAGGCATGCTCTTGGATGTCAAACCCCCTACCCCTCTTATGTATTTTTATTACATGCATTGGATTGGGATCTCGATTTGTTTTCATCAGAGGAGAAGCTAGGAATTTTGGTTTGGGGGGACCGAGGTTAAAGTATCTCATAGTGAATCACAATTCAAGAAAAACTCAAAATACTACATATATGATTTTGTGCATTGGTTTAATCAATGTGATTCTTATTAGCACTTAACAAAACTGAATGACCAATTAAGTATCTTAAGTTCATTTTCCCTTCAAAGTTTCTCTTAGCCCTTTTAACAAGCATAAGAAATTAAATATATAAATATAGCAACTACATCTACAAGAAGATATAATATTTTTTGAAATTAAAAATAACAAAATCATTATAAGCCAATATGAAATTATATATAAAAATACAAGATGGCTTTCACATTTAGTTGTTTGAGTAGAATAGAAGCCAAAACTGAAATTTTGGATAAAGCTTATCAATTGGTTTAATAAAAAATATAAAAAAATAAAAAATAAAATGAGAATACTCTAGTACCTCTCAAGATTTTAAAGTCATTTTTGCTAGTTCAAAATAAGCTCAGCACTTTTTTTTGAAACAAAATTATATATGTTATGCAAAGAAAAGAGAGAATACAAAGCCAAAAGAATGGCCACAGCAAAATAGAGCAGAAAAATAGAGTAGGAAAAACAACAACAGATGTATTCAATACCAGAGAGCAATATTTACTAGCAACAAATGCGGACAACAATATCAGCTTACAACAAAGAGCAATATAACAACAATAAAGAGCAATATCAGCTTACACTAGATCAAAAAAAAAATATATATATATATATATATATATTGAAGCTTGGAAATTGAAAAAGTAAAATTTCTAATCAAGCCAATGGTCTGTTATGTGAAGGAGTTTCAACCGTAAAGACTAATAATAAATGAGGACAAATATTAAAAGGTGAAAAGTAAGTTTAGAAAGAACACTAACATGGACTGATGAGGGCCAAATAATTTTTCATGTGGGGGCCAATTCTTAGAAAAATGGTTCAAGTATACAATTTTACCTACTTTAAATAATTTTTTAAAACTTAAAATATATATATATATAAATTAAAAAAAAATTAAAAATTCAAGGGGGGGGGGGGGGCATGGCCCCCAGTCACCAACGTTGCTCCGCCCCTAGTTTTCATGATGCTGAAAGTTAGAACCATAAACCCATATGACCTCTTGTAAAACCCCAATTTGTGGGATTGGAAGTAGGTAGTGGATTGGTGTTACCTTCTTCAGAATATTCTACAGAATTATCTCTTTTTTTTTTTAGAATTTAACTTGTGATGTTTGTTAGTGTTAACGTATATCATGTTATGGGCTTTAGCCCCAGCTAGGTTACTTGTATAGCACACTTGTACTTGTACTACACTTTACTTGTACCACACACATATGCCTCCTATATAAAGTCACTGATGTATTGAGATATACAATACAACTCATTCAGTATTTCTAACATGGTATCAGAGCCATTGCTCTAATTTTCTTGTGTCTTGCAGTCTTGTTTTGTTGGTATTTTCCACTGCCTCAACTTCTGTGGTCAATAAACCCTTTCACTGCCCTCTCCCGACAGCTCCGCCGCCGTCAGAGGTCCTCAGGGTTGAATCTCCACCACCAGAAGCTCCTCTTTCGCCGCCAAAACCACTGCCATCATCGGATCTGTCACCTCTGACCTTCGATTAGGACATAAGATATATCACCGTGTAGATTTTCCATCGCTCTACACATAGCCGCCGGAAAAATCCACCTCTGACCATCAACGCGCCGCCACGTGCCGGTCAAAGTTTCGGCAAATTATTCCACACGCTTCACACGCCACTAGGGTAGCTCCGATCTTGTTGCCGCTAACACCATCAGAATCGCCTTTCTCCGATCTGCATTTTCGGGAAAGAATCGGCTTCATCGGACTGTCCACGCGCCCTTACACCCCGCCCAAAGCTTCGACGAATTTTATCCACGTGCCCCATGCGCCATTGGGTTACCTGCTGACGTCATCGTTGACGTCATAACTAACTGCCACATCAACCCTAGCTGACATCACCTGCTTACGTCATCGCCAGTCTGCCTGCTGACGTCATCCGTTGACTTTTCTTTGACGGTTGACTTTAACTAGGTTTGACCATTGACTTTTTCACATAGTTGACTTTTTGTCCAGGTGCTCCTTATTCAGTTTTTCGCATAGATTTCATTTTTGCAGTCCATTTTTGCATATTTTGCTTCTAAATGAAGAATAAGGACAGGTCTTCTTCTTGTTGCAATAATCGTCACTGACAATCTAGCAAACGTTTTTGCAATTATTGCAAAAGTTTTGGCCACAATATTGAGACTTGCTATCATCGCAACGAATCAGCTGTTTCAATTTCTGCTGCTACTGTTGCTAATACTGAGAGTGTCCAACCAATGGCTCCCGTCTCTGCACAGTCTAAGTCTTCAGAACACACTTTCACCATGTCCACAAATGACCTTAAAAACATTATCATCAATGTCATTCGTATAGTTGGTAATGCATCTTATTCCTCTTCTTTCTCAGCTTGATCTGGTATGTCTCCTTCCTCTTGGCTTATGGATTCCGCTTGTTGCAATCAGATGACACCTTACTCGTCCTTATTTTTTGAACTCAAACCTGCACCACACCCTCTTAATATTCACACAGCAAATGGTTCCACAATGTCTGGTCATATTATAGGTTTTGTTTCGACCTCCAACATTTTGGTTCCTGGGGTCTTTAATGTTCTTGACCTTTCTTACAATTTATTTTCTGTGGGACAATTAGCTGAGTTGGGTTATCATATTATATTTGATTATTCTGGGTGTATTGTGCAGGATCCGAGGACGAGACAGGAGCTTGGGACCGGTCCTAGAGTTGGGCGTATGTTTCCCGTGGACAACCTTTATCTTCCACTTATTGCTCATGTTTCTGTTGCTGCAGCTGCTACAGTTTCTTCAATTCCTTCCCTTGCACTTTGGCATGCTCGACTTGGTCATGCATCTTCCTCTCGGATACAACAATTAGCTTCTAGAGGTTTGTTAGGTTCAGTGTCTACAGAAAATTTTGATTATGTTTCGTGCCAATTAGGAAAACAACCAGCTTTGCCTTTCAATACTAGTGAATCAATATCCACTGATATCTTTAACCTTATTCATTCTAATGTTTGGGGGCCTTCCTCTATCTCTAGTATTGGTGGGTCTCGATATTTTGTTGTCTTTGTTGATGATTACTCTCGCTATAGCTGGATTTTTAATATGAGACATCGTTCTGAATTATTGCAAGTATATTCTAATTTTGCAAAAATGGTTGAAACTCAGTTTTCCAAACTCATCAAAATTTTTCAATCTGATAATGCTCTTAAATACACTCAATATGCTTTCCAAGCTGTTTTGCATTCCTATGGCACTGTTCATCAACTAATTTGTCCAGGTACCTCTCAGCAAAATGATAGAGCCGAACGGAAACTTCATCATATTCTTGACACTGTTCGTGCTCTCCTTCTCTCTGCCAAAGTTCCTGCTCCTTTTTGGGGCGAAGCTACTCTTCATGCTGTTCATGCTATTAATCGCATTCCGAGTCCTGTTATCCAAAATCAAACTCTATATGAGCACCTTTTTGGGTCACCTCCAGACTATCACCACCTTCGCTCCTTTGGTTCTGCTTGTTTCATTCTTCTTCAGCCACATGAGCATAACAAACTTGAGCCTCGGTCAAGGCTTTGTTGTTTTCTTGGCTATGGTGAAACTCAAAAGGGGTATCGGTGTTATAATCTTGTCTCTCATCGCCTTCGTATTTCCCGCAATGTTGTCTTTTGGGAACATCGTCTCTTTGTCGAGCTCTCTCACTTCCGTGCCTCCCTATCTTCCTCCTCTATTTTAAATCTTTTTCCGGATGAGGCACATATTCCTTCTATAGCTGCTCCTAATCCTCCTGTAGTTGCTCCTGATTCTCTTGTAGACTTCTCTATCCAACCACCAGATATCACTGATCCCTTTCCTAGTTCACCCTTTAATGAACAGGTGGAAGATGAACAGGTTGAAGACGAGCTACCCAACCCCAAACCTGAGCTTGGGTCCCCTACTCCTACTCCGCCTGAAGATCTTGCACAAGACATTCCACCTCGTCACTCAACTCGAGTAAGATCTATTCCTGCACATTTACTTGACTATCATTGTTACACTACTCTTGCTACACTACACGAGCCTCACACTTATCGTGAGGCTTCCACTGACCCTTTATGGCAGATTGCAATGAAAGAGAAACTTGATGCATTATCTAAAAACCATACTTGGGATTTGGTGACACTCCCCTCCGGGAAATCTATGGTTGGTTGTAAATGGATCTACAAGATTAAGACTCGCTCTGATGGGTCTATTGAGAGCTACAAAACTCGTCTTGTTGCAAAAGGTTTTACACAGGAGTATGGGATTGATTATGAAGAGACTTTTGCTCCGGTTGCTCGTATCTCATCTGTCCATGCCCTCTTAGCTGTTGCTGCTGCCAGTAAATGGGATCTTTTTCAGATGGATGTCAAAAATGCATTCCTTAATGGGGATTTAGGTGAAGAAGTTTATATGCAACCTCCTCATGGTCTCTCTGTTGACTCAAACAAGGTTTGTTACCTTCGACGTGCACTTTATGGCCTTAAACAAGCTCCACGAGCTTGGTTTTCCAAATTCAGCTCTACCATTTCTCGCTTGGGTTACATGGCCAGTCATTATGATTCTGCCTTATTTCTTCATCGCACTAACCAAGGCACTATTTTACTTCTCCTGTATGTGGATGATATGATCATAACTGGTGATGACCTTAGTGGCATTCAAGAACTCAAGGATTTTCTCAGTCAGAAATTTGAGATGAAAGATCTTGGACATCTCAGCTACTTCTTGGGTCTTGAAATCACTCATTCTACAGATGGACTTTATATTACTCAAGCCAAGTATGCTTCTGAACTCTTATCTCAAGCTGGACTCACTGATAGCAAGACTGTTGACACTCTAGTTGAGCTTAATGCGCATCTGACTCCCTCAGGGGGGAAACCATTGTCTAATCCCTCTCTTTACAGACGATTGGTTGGCAGTCTAGTTTATCTCACAATTACTCGTCCAGACATCTCCTATGCTGTTCATCAGGTGAGCCAGTATCTGTCTGCTCCACGATCAACTCATTATGCTGTTGTTCTGTGCATTCTTCGATACCTGAAGGGCACCCTCTTCCATGGCCTTTTCTACTCAGCTCAGTCTCCTCTTGTACTCCATGCATTCTCTGATGCTGATTGGGCAGGAGATCCCACTGATCGCAGGTCTACTACAGGTTATTATTTTCTCCTTGGTTCTTCTTTGATTTCTTGGCGAAGTAAGAAACAAACTTTTGTGGCCCGCTCCAGTACTGAAGCAGAATATCGTGTCCTTGCTGATACCACATCTGAGCTCATTTGGCTACGATGGCTTCTTAAGGATTTAGGTGTGTCCACATCCTCTACTACTCCCCTTTATTGTGACAATCAGAGTGCCATTCATATTGCTCATAATGATGTCTTCTATGAACGGACTAAACACATCAAGATTGATTGTCATTTTATCCGTTATCATCTTATCCATGGTGCTCTCCAGCTTTTCTCCGTCTCCTCCAAAGATCAACTTGCGGATATCTTCACCAAGTCACTTCCTAAGAGACGCACTCGTGATTCGGTTGACAACCTCAAGTTGGTCTCACATCCACCTTGAGTTTGAGGGGGGCTGTTAACGTATATTATGTTATGGGCTTTAGGCCCAACTAGGTTACTTGTATAGTACACTTGTACTTATACTATACTTTACTTGTACCACACACATATGCCTCCTATATAAAAGCACTGATATATATTCTTTGATTTGAGAAATACAATACAACTCATTCAGTATTTCTAATAGTTAGGTAGGATACAAAGTCGCAACACCAGCTCGTCAAAATATTGGGAAGGTGAGCCAAATTTTTTTGCACCAACTATTGTACATCATTATCTATTCTACAAGGATAGTAACAAGTGCACACATCTTAGTGCATACAATAGTACACATGCCAACGTGACAAGCACGCATTTGAGTGTACAAATATGTGGAATTGGGTGTGTCAAATAAACGGTCATTCTACAATCACCTACAATTTTTCATGTCACATTTCAAGGTGCGGGGTTATAGTTTTAACATTAATTCAGGAGCCATTGAATCACTGGAGCTTGATTCATTCAGAAACTCATTATTCCGTCAAGTTTTGTAGGTGCACTAAAAAGGCAAATGCCAATTATTTGAGTTCAGACTACAAGCAAATTACTTTTTACCATTTTGAAAGACTCTGTGCTTGCATGTTTTGTAGTTAATTATCTGGTTCGATGTGTCTTATATCGACAATATACCTTTTGTTCAAAAAAAAGGTGTTCTCTGTGAAATTTAAATGCAATTTGCTAGTAATTTAAGGTTAGTACCTAGCTATGCGCTCTTTGTGGAGGATCAAGGATGTGCTGGAAGTTATACCTGATGCAGTTGTGTATGAAGCTGCAGCCTCACGCATACAGAGACTAACAAAGGTATTTTTCCATGCATAATGAAACCGCCCATCTTGATCTTGCTCTGTGGTATGCTATATTTTTAATCAGATACATGATGCATATATATATATATGCACAAGTAAAGAAGAATGCATGGAAGCACACAAAATTGACATCTTACCTATGCTTTTGTATGATTATAACAGCTTATATGGCAAGCATATAATAGATGCATGGAGTTGTCTATTAATTTTCTTACCAATAACTGGATATAAATGTATTTTTCCTTTTTTCATTAGGTAGTTCAATGAGGATCATGTCTTATTTCTATGAGCTGCTTGGGAGATACATGAAGTGAACTTTTCCAGCCTTCTATCAAAGAGAACATTATGACACTAACCTGATCAGACATTATGAGCTAAATGGGATTTAAGGTCTCCCATGGAGCACTCCCAAGTTAAAGAAGCTAAAGTTGACAAATATTTGATCACCCCTAGTAAAAAAAAATCACTTTTTTTTCTTAAATTAAAAATCCACCAAAGTACTAATCCCTCTATTTCCTTGTAGCAGGGTTTTTTGGGCACCCAAAATGTGACTTCTGTAAATGAGCATGGAGAATATCCTGACTTTGAAAGACCTTCTAGATCTGAATAGGGTCAGAGCAAAAGAAGAAGTTATGGTAGCCAGAGATTCAAACCAAGGAATAGGGGAACTGAGGATGATTGGGAACTTCTGAAGGATTACTTGTGATCTTCAGGGTTTACCTGCTGTCTCCCGAGTAGACACATGTACATTCTCGTTGCTGTCTTTCCTCAATTGTCATGCCATTCATTTTCACACTTCTGTTTGGATAGCTTAAAGTGCTTTCACATTTATGGGTTGGAAGCTGGTGGACTTTTGAGGGTCCTGAGTTTACAATGTTTTGCTGGATTCATTTGGTTAGCTAATAAAGCAGATATATAATACAATAGCAATGTGATAAACGAGACCAATTGGGTTCTTTGGCTTGTTGAATAGGTAATATTACTTTTTTATCTTTTTTATCTGAAAGTAGTAGATATTTCATAAAACAGGGCAACAGCACAACGAAGATACATCACACTGAACTTGAGTAGTAGATATTTCATTTTGTTGAATTAGTATTCATACTTGACTCTTTGCATTATGCTCTATGACAACAAAGCATAGAAAAAAATGAACTGTTTATCTTGGGAAAAAAAATACAAAGGATCCTATAAGTGCACTGGACAAAAACTTTACCCTCAATATAACTATTTATACACACACGCACATATAGTGTCTTTTTGGGTTAACAGTTTGCAACCCTCCCAACACCCCCCCCCCCCCCCCCAAACCCCTATTTCTATTTCCTGAGAGTTTTTGTTCAGAAATTAGATAATTCGAAGTGCCTTTGCTGCATTGCATTTCATGCATGTTAAGTTTGTTTCCTCCATATTAACAGAAATATTGCCTCTTTCGTGATGCCAAAGGTTTTCAAAACAAAGATATCTATTTTAGACAACTTAATTGCTGATAATGATATTTAATAGAAACGCTTTTTGAAGTTATTGTTATATATGAATGACTAATATCTCAAATAATCTCTGTTTCAGCTTTCTGTTTTACAATCAGAGAGTAACTATTCATCAAGACCACCAGCTCTTCCATGGACAAACCCCGGCCATCATTAAGCCCAAGGCCCTCAACTCCTACTTCTAGGCCTCAAATTCCGGCAAACTTGAATTCCCCCCTTCTTCTAATGAAAACTAGACAAGTCTATTGCAGATGACGTCTATTTCGCTCACCTTGTTTTCTCTTCATGTGTTGCTTAACCCTGTGTCACTTGGTTCAAGGGTGTTTCATCTTGTACTAAATCAAATGCTCATCAAGCAAATGACTAGAATAAAATAGAAGGTTTTGTATCTAACAAAGTTATTCTATTCCATATCTGGGTTCCTTTTTTTTCTTGTCTAATGTTTTTTCATCTTTCCAGATTAATGTCCCTATATCAAACAGGCAACTTCGATGGATTGTTGGCTCTTTTGAATAATCAGCAACTAAGTATTCTAGTTTTTTAATTTGTCTTTGTAAGACTAGAATTTATTTTTATTTTAAGTGCTTTCAAGAAATTGAATAGCTTTAGATTTACCAAATGGAAGACTGTTGTGAGATGTCATTTTTTTTCCCCTTCACTTAGAGAAGGGTGTTGTAGATGGCGCATCAAATATTTGCAACATAAGTCTCTAGTATCAAATTTGTTCCATTAAATTTGAGATGAATGAAATCTCATCATTTAAAAATGACAAAGATGCCAAGAGTTTTGTAACTCAATTAGCATCTCCTTATACACAAAGTGTTTGGGGTTCAAATGGGAGAAGAGATTCAAGCTGTGGGTTTAGCGGTATATTATAACTATCTCAAAATATATATATATATATATTGCTTACTACCAAAACTTATTAATGATTATTCATGTATAAAAGAGGAAAGCCAATCAACACAAATATCAGATGTTATCTAACAGAACTTTTTTTCATATTCAACGTAGACAGAAGTCTTCTTAGGACCATATCACCTAGAATGTAAAGGCTCCCAACACTTCATAATGGAATCTACATGCAAAGATAGTTTAAATATATGTAACTGCTTATAAGTTTTATGCTTACCCCACAAGATAGAAATGTACCAACCTTAGTGGCTCCTAAATCAGACGTAACACCATTGAAATTTGATATCAAGGTGTCCATAGTTTGGGAATGGAATTCCAGTGACTAATAAATCTAGTAAAAACAACGATTCAGCTAGGAGTAAATCAAATAAGCAAAAGAGAGTCATTAATAATTTTGATTATATAAAATTTGCAATATTGATTGCAGGTCATTCAAACCAACAAAATAAAAACTATTATATGTTTGAAGGGAAAAAAAAAAAAAACTAGCAAAACAGAAAGTTACTACAATCAATTAAGATCATCACTCAACCATGACAAAAATGAAGGAGGTAAGTCCCTTGCTGGTTTATAAAGCAGTGGTTCATAAGGCGGCGGTTCATAATTAGTGCTCATGGGACAGGGAGATTCTTTCATCATACACAGGATTAGGGCATAGCAGTTGACAACTCGAAGGCCACACTCTATGACGACAGACAAAAGCCTTGAACACGAAACCTTCAAAGGTTTTCATAGTGTACTCAACAGCAGCAACAGCAACAGCGCAGGACTTGGCCTCAAAATGAATTTTAATATTAAGCCCAGCAGCGAGCATTACCATAATCTTCACAAGCCTCACAAATTCAAAATCCGTGCCCTACACCAATTTGTTCAATTCAAATTGAAGATTATTTAGTACTGTATAGACCAGTAGACAGATAGATAGATAGATATAAGAAGAAGCAAACCTTAACTTCATTGTAGCGCTCTAACAGCATCTCTCCATAAAGAGAATATTCATATCGTTCCTCCTCAGAAAGCTGAGGAACAAGCAAGTTTAATACTCTGATTAGTTACACGTCGTAGAACATACTGTACAACAAACCGAATCTAAAGACAGACGCACGCAATGTTGCGCTTGCACATACCTTCGTATATGGGAACCATTTTGGCCGAGGGTAGGCGGTGGCGACGGTAGGGGCAGGGGGAAGGGTAGGATTAGGATTAGGGGGAGGGATTTTAGAAGGGCGAGAGAGGTTGATTTTGAGGATGGGGTCTGAACCCCAACCTATATTTGGATCAATAACGGCTTTGCCTTTTTCATGTTCAGAAATAAAGTCATCATAGTCTGAAAAGATTACGTCCTCATAGTCCTCCTCATTTGCCATCATTCAATCTTTGTAAAAATAAAAAATAATAAAAAAAAGTCAGTAAACATCCACAAACAGAGAAGAGAGTAGAAGTTTTGATAAACGTCGATCGAAACCCTAGTAAAGTTGAAAGGGCACGCTAGAGGGTGCAAACATAATGCTTAATAGATACGGGGCATACGGCAAGCATTTTGATGCTGAATCATTGATGAAATTTAAGTAAATTAGAAATTGCCCCTTCTAACTTATTGAAATTCAATTCACTGAATTTTTGGCCATGGAGTTTCAAATGAGCCCTGTTGATTCCTAGAGTTTCACAAATGAGCGGTATAATTTCAAAGTATTTTTTTTACATGACAAAGAAATTAACAAAAGTCTAGCTTCCCAAGGATTTGATAGGTAAGTATTCACGTTAGCTCGTGTAAGATGGCATAAGTGCCAAATTTTGCCCAACTCCAAAAATCACTCACATTAGTTATCCATTCATTGTGCAAAATCCATTTTTATTATAGTACTTGTGCAAATATACACAAGCACTTTTTGTGCATTTCATTTTTTTTTTTTTTTTTTTGGGGCATTTCCTAAGGATGAATGAAGAGAGAAAATGAGGGTCCTGGTTTGTAGAGAGAAAAAGTGAGAGAGAGAATACTAAAAAATAAATCAAATTTGATATCTTAATGAAATAAAGTATAAAATAAATAATCTAATGTGGGTGTTTTAAAAAAAAAAAAGATTAAATTATATGGCTAAAATATAAATACATTTGATCACACAAGATAATATCTCAATAAACTAAATATTTCATGTTTTAAGTAAAAAGATGATGTTGTATTATTAAGTAGGTAGAATGTATTGAATTTTAAGTAAAAGACTAGTGTAACAATTTCTTATTAAATAGTGTAAAACATGGGTTTTACTTTACTTTTACACCCCATCTTTATCAAAATCGAACTCGTTAAAAAATGGTTAAATAAAATAGAAAATAAGTTTTTATACTAAAATAAACAAAAATTTGTACGAGTTGATGTGAATGCTTAGGGTGGTTTTAATTTTTGGTACACTATACACAAGGAGTTGGAGTTGTCATTTAGGGTGAGTTTGAATTTTTTTTATTTCTTCGAGTCCTTACAGAAGCAATTATAATAGAAACTAGTGGGAGGCCTTAATTGGTGTCACAGGATCAATTTTTCACTCAAATTTTCTGCCTGTGATGACCCTAAGTCCCTGACTTCGTCTCAGCCAACACCACTCACACACTCAATAACACTGAAAATAGATTAGCTAAGGACGTTTAAACACACAACAAACACAATATTTACAGGGAACCCACCCCCAATCTTTATTACGTAATCTCAAGTACAAAGGAAACTCTTTTACAAGCCTAGAGAATTACACAGAATGTTCCCGATGCCAAATACACTCTACTGTTGACACCCCCAACAGCCTTAGAGTTAAATACACAGAATTAACTGCTATGGCAATTACTGCCTAGTAACTGCCTGGGTCTTGGACAGTCTGCCACTTGTGGTCTGACTTAGGACACCTTCAACTGATGTTGTCTTGGCTTGCTCTCCATGTTTCCAGCCCCTACACAGCAAGTCTGATCATCAAGAAAGCCAGGAACTGCTTGGTATTTGCTTAGTAACCGCCATTGCACATGCTGCACATGCACAACCCATGTCTCAGCAGACCATGGGGCCTCTGCCCATCCTCCAGCAGCCCACACACCATGTTCCCACACGTTTTAAAGAGACTTGGCCCATGCTCAAGGTCTCCCATCAACACTACAACTCACCTAACATGCCCACATGAAACACACAAAGTAATTGTCATCAGCCTATTAGCAATTGTCCATGCATTCAACCAGCCCACACTAGCCCAATGTCTTATACACAACATTCAATCGTCACAGCAGCCCAGCCCTACCTTGCACTCCAGCCACCAAGTCCACTCATAAGGAACCAACAATTAAACCACCAATGCCATGCACCACCACGTAGGATCAGCACCACTTGCTACTGGCCATCATCACAACCATCTCTACCCACCATGGCCCTCCTCTGCCATGGCCTTGGGGCATCATGTGGAGCAAGGTGCCTCAACATGCTGCCCCTCATCACTACTCATCAATCCAACTCAAGTAGGGAGACTGGGCTGGTCCCCCTCAAAGAGCCCTTAGGAGCATCACTAGTCGAGCATGAGGAGCCATGAGTGTGTTGAAAAAACATGACGCCAAGTGATTAGCCCAATGCTGCCCAAGTACCCTCTTTCCTCATGCCATCATCAGCAACACATAATGCTCTAACAATTGGATATGTTTGAAATGAACGAAAGTGAACGAAAAAACAGAAATTCACTATAATCAAAGGACGAACAACTTTGCAGCAATCCCAACTCAGTGATGACTCCCTTTTCCAATGAAAATCGCACCACCCACAATGTTTTGAAAGGGAATTGAAGTGTTCAAAAAAAAAAGGGAATTGAAGAGTAACAAAATATGTTCATTAGTGGTTTTCAATGGATATCAACAAAGTGTTTAAAATGTCATGGATTATAAAGCCTGGTGCTAAAAATGATAAGACTACTTTTTATTTTTATTTGAGTGCTTTCAAGAAACTGAATAGCTTTAGATTTACCAAATGGAAGACTTTTGTGAGATGCCATTTTTTTTCCCTTCACTTAGAGAGGGTGTTGCAGATGGCGCTTCAAATGTTTGTAACATAATCTTTAGCATTAAATTTGTACCATTAAATTTGAGATGAATGAAATATCATCATTTAAAAAATTGACACCTCTTCAAACACAAAGTACTTGGGAGTTTAGGAAAAAAAATATTTGAACTGCGAATTTAACAGTATATTATAACTATCTGCTAGTACCAAAACTAATTAATGATTATTCATGTATAAAAGAGGAAAGCCAATCAACAGATATATCAGAAGTCATCAGTTGACAAAATCGCTAGATCCTTGTTTGACATACACTACAGACATGAGTCATACTAGAACCATATCACCTAGAATGTAAAGGCTCCCAACACTTTATAGAATCTACATGCAAGGATAGTATATAAACAAATACAACTGCTTATAAATTTATAATTACCCCACTTTTTGACATGATAGAAATGTACCAACTTAGTTTCAAAGGATCTGGCTCCTAAATCAGATGTAGTGAAATTTGATATCAAGGTGAGCTGGTGAGGTGTACATAGTTTTTGTTTAAATGGAATTCTGGCGACTAATAAATCTAGTAAAAGCAACGATTCAGCTAGAAATAAATAGGAGTTAATCATGCAGGCTAAGATTTTAAGCCTTTGAAAAGAAATAGCAGATTTCCTAAATGACTAATGATATATCTCAGTCAATCTCAATTTAATTCACTGGAGATTATATCTTTCAATAGTCCTAGCTTAAGACAAGGCAAAAGCATTCGAGTAAAGCATGCAAACATCAAGTAAAACCTATGAATTCTCATTCAAAGAGAAACCTTTTTCTCTACCTAATCCAATTTTGCCCACCCATTTGAAATTATATACCCAACCCAATTTTGCCCACCCCAAACTCACCCATTTGACACCCCTAATCACCACCCAACCTTGAGAGTCAGGGCAAACACGGATGACCTGCCACTTCATAAGTGTACACGGGGCGGCGAGATTCTTCATCATACACGTAGTCAGGAGGATCAGGGCATAGTAGTCGACAAGTCTCGGGCCACACTCTATGACGAAAGTTACAACACTTGAACACGAAACCTTCAAAGGTTTTCAGGGTGCACTCAGCAGCAGCAGCAGCGCTGGACTTGGCCTTAAATTGAATTTTAAAATTTACGCCAGCGGCGAGCATTACCATAATCTTAACAAGTCTCACAAATTCAAAATCCGTGCCCTGCACCAACCAGTTTATTCAAATTGAAGATTAATAAGTATATAGACAGATAGACAGATAGGGAGAAAGATGGAGATAAAGAAGAAACAAACCTTAACTTGGTTGTAGCGGTCTAACAGCATCTCTCCATAGACACAACATTCACATCGTTCCTCCTCAGAAATCTGAGGATCAAGCAAGTTTAATCCAAAAAAAAAAAAAGCATTCTCATTTGCCATCATTCAATCTTTGTAAAAATAAATAAATAAAAAAAGTCAGTAAAAATCCACAAACAGAGAGAAGATATAGTAGAATAGAGAAATTGAAAACAGAAATGGAATTGGGTTTTGATAAATGGTTGATCGAAACGCTAGTTAGAAAGCAACAAAACCAAACAAGAAGAAAAAAAGAGAGGCAGAGAAATATATAATCTACCTGAAAGAGCCTTGAGAGTTGAGAGAGAGAGAGTATTTTTTTTGTTTTGATAGTGAGAGAGAGAGAGTAGAGAGCGAGAGTGTGTGTATAAAGTACTATTCCAAAATTGAAAGGGCCGCGCGAATTAAGCTACAGGGCGTAAGTTGAACGCTTGGTAGATACGGCAAGCGTTTTGATGCTGAATGAATCATTGATAAATTTTAATTAAATTACAGATGGCCCCTTCTAACTTTGATTGAAATTCAATTCACTCCTTTAATTTCACTTTGGTCAATAAAGCTTTCTATAATTTCAAAAATGTGTACTATTTTCCTTGCATCGGTAAAGAAATTAACAAAAGACTAAGGATTTGGTAGATAAGCATTCACATTTAGCTCGTGTAAAATGGTATAAGGACCAAATTTTTCGTAACTAACTTCAAAAATTACTCACATCAATTTATGCATCCATTGTGCAAAATGCATTTTTGTTACAATACTTTTGCAAATATACATAAGCACCTTTTTGTGCATTTCTTTTTTTTTTCTTTTTTTTTTGCAATATGTGAGAATGAAGAAATAGAGTAAATGGTGATTGTAATATGTAAAAATAGAGAAACAATTATATAAATAAATAAAATTTTATATTTAATGAAATAAACTTTAGAATAAATAATCTAATGTGGGTGTTTTGAAAAATGATTAAGTAAAATGGAAAAAATAGGTTCCTATGTTAAAATTTTTCTTTAAAAAAATTGTAGGACTTGATGTTAATACTTAGGGTGGTTTTAATTTTTGGTACAAAATACACTATGAATTGGAGGCTCGGAGCTGTCATTTAGGGTGAGTTTGAGGTTTTTTTTTTTTTTTTTTTGGAGTCCTTATCAAAGCATTTCTAGTAGAAGACTAACGGGAAGTCTTAATTGAATATGTTAGATTAGAGGAATCAATTGAATTGAATATGTTAGATTAGAGGAATCAATTGAATGAATGAAGTTAGAGACCTGAGTTGAATTTTGGTCAAATATAAAAGGTGCCAAAAAACAAAATGTGGACATGCCGTTTAAGTGGTAGGTTGTCAACAAAATTTATTGACACTTATTACTAGGGGTGGCAATTCGTATTCGAGTGTCGAGTTTGTATTATGTTGACTCATGAGTATTCAACTATATAGATCAACCCTAACCCGACATGTTTATTAAACGGGTCAATATTTTTCAATCCTAACACAACTCATTTATTAAACAGGTCAATCGTGTCGACCTGTTTATCAAATTTTATCAAAATGAACAAAAAAAAAAATTATGTATTAACCAAATTGATATGAATTATGAAAAACAAACAAAAAAAATATTTTTAATATAAAATTTAGAACTAACGAGTAACTATATCACAAATAATCATTCAAAACAAAAGCATATCTCAATATCACAAATAATCAATCATAATATGTCCCAAAAAAAAAAATCACAACAACTAACAAGTTTATATACCTAGGGTTTGAGGAGTATATTGGTAAAATGTTATTCAATTAAACAAGTCAAACAGGTTAAACGGGTTCCATGTGATAAATACCATGGTTTTGAAACCCTGACTGGACCGTACGATTCGACTGGAAAAATCTCGAACTACTTATTTTTGCAGTTCTTTTAGCCTCAAGAACCGCTCTATGGGAAAAAAGCAAGGATCCGTGCAAACCGCGATCAAACCTCACAGTTCTAAGAACCGTGATCAGACTGCTTCTCACGATTCCCTACTTCCCTTTGAATCTGAACTTTTAAAAAAAAAACACACACACACACACACACACACAAAAACAAGCTTTAAATTTTGCTTTCAGAGTACATCATGCAGCTTCCTCTCTTCAGAAACTCTTCTCTTGGGCGAAGCAAACTTTAAATTCTGCCACTGCCATCTCCAACATCATAGCTTTAAATTTTGGCTTTGTTCTCCGCCAGTAATGTGTGTGTGACAGGGTGAAAGTATGAGAGAAAGAGAATGAGAAAGAGAGAGCTAGAGATGAAGAAAGAAAAAAAGAAGCAGAGAGGAGTCAAAGGACACGTTGTGTGGAGGAAGAGTTCTAGAAAAATAAAAAAATAAAAACAAGATGAGAGGAGTGGGGATGGGAATGGGGATACGCATGTGGAGGAGAAGAAACAAGAGAAAAAAAGAAAAAGAAAATGGTCCGTATGGATACAAGGAAAGAAAGGAAAAAGAATAAAAAATTACAATCAAATGTTACCACAATATTTTCATAATATTTTACAATAAATTTTAAGTAACAGATTGTTATTAGTTAATATTGGTGAGTAAAAAAATAATTACAATGATAAATTCAAATTAAAACTAATAATAAATGTAAATTTTGTTGTAAAAGTATTGCTAAAAATGTTATAGAAGTGCCATTTCAATACTCTGAAGTTGTAGACCCACCCACCCACCCACGTGCTTTGATTGGACAATGCTACTTTAATTCAAAATTTTGTACTATAATCAAGACTTGTCAACATGGAATGGAGCAAAGAGTTTTTATTATTATTATTATTATTATACTTCAATTTTTGTTCCAATTATCTAAGTGCATCACTGCATCTATTGTTAATAAAATGGCATGTTAAATAAATTATGGAATTTTTATGAAAAATATCTTTTATTTTATTTTTTTATTTTTCTATTTGTATAAATTTAATATATTTATTTATATTTTAAATAATTATTAAATTAATTATAACGTCATCATAGTTCAACCTCGGTCCCACTTTCAAAACCTTGAACCTCTTCTTTAACGGTTCATTAAACGGTCCGATTTTGAAAACCATGACAAATACTGACCCAATCCATTTATTAAATAGGTTAGTCATGTCAACTCATAACCTATAAATTCCATGTCGTTTCGTGTCAAGTTCACAAGTCCTATCCAATTTTGCCATCCTTAGACATATATTTTCATAACGCTACTTCGTTTCGTTGCTATAAAAGTACCTTTCAAGGACAATACTTTTGCCTAAACACCCACAAAGTCGCCACAACAATCACTTTGAAAACGAAAAGTATGCGATATATATATATATATATATATATATATATTTTTGGGAGAATAAAGTACAAAACTAAGGGCGTTTTTTCCGTTGATTCCTTAAAAAAACCGAGGAGCCCACTGGAACAGAAGACGAGAACATTAAAAAAACCACGGAAATGGGGAACTCTCTGTCTTTGAAAAACCAAGGTCCACGCAACTTTCTTCTTCTTTTCCCTTTACCAAAACATTTATATATTCTTTACATTCCTCATCAGAGTCACAGTGCTTGTTCAGAATCAGAGTGTACAAGAAATTGAATGAAACCAAAACCAAGGATCAACATTATCATGTGGAGGTTCATGGGATCAAGATTAACTGGTTCAACAAGGTGTATGTCAACCTCAACCAGGGCCCTTTGTAGGTTTGGTTGGTGGGACCGTGTGAGCCCAGCTGCTAAGGACCCCATCACTGGTGTCACTGAGGCTTTTCTTGCCGACAATAATCCCCACAAGATCAATCTCGGAGTGGTACACTTTTTTCTTTTATAAATTATGTTTCCCCCCCCCCCCCCCCTTTTTTTTGTGTGTATTTCTGATTTGTATGTGATACTGGTTTTAATTACAGGGAGCTTATAGGGATGATGAGGGGAAACCAGTTGTTCTTCAATGTGTTAGAAATGCAGAGGCAAAGATTGCTGGTTGTGATTTTATGTGAGTTTTAATTGTTGGGTGTTCTTTGATTGAGCTCAATCTTTCTTCTTCTTCTTCATTTGTTTTTGCTAAAATTCAATTTAGTTCTTTGACTTTTACTTTATGTCAAATTAGTTCTAAGGTTTAATCTTTGTAAATTTAGTTCCTCACCATGTAACAATGAGTCAATCTAGCCCTTATGTCCAAGTCTGTTAGCAAACAATTTCGTATAAATATTCTTTATTTTATTAAAATATAATTGAAAACATAATGAGATGTGCCATTTAATAAATTGATGATGACATGTACCATTTAATAGATTGGTGAGTAGTAGTTTAAAAAAAATTGAAAAATTGTTATAATCTAGTAATAGTCAAGGAACTAAATTGATTTATTTTCCCTACTTCCAAGTATTATATTCTAGTGTGATTTTGTTAGAAATGTTGGTAGGGAGTCAAATGCTACTGCAGTGGGTTCAAAATTGGTGGAGGAGAGTGTGAAACTGACTTATGGAAAAGATGCCAATGTTGTAAAAGAAGGGACTTTTGCTGGGCTCCAAGCTCTTTCAGGTACTGGTGCATGTCGTCTCTTTGCTGAGTTTCAGAGGCGCTTCCATCCTGAATCACCAATTTATTTTCCTGATCCAACTTGGTCCAAGTAAGCTTGTTCCGTACTCTTTGAAAAGGTTTTTCATTTTGTATGTTGATTTCACTATTTTATTATTATTGCTTTTAGATTTGATGAGTTGTTATTATGGTTAAAATACTTGTTTCTGCATTGACTTGGAATAAAACATAACTTGATCAATTAATCATTGCTTAAGTGCTTTGGGGTGTAAATCAATTCTTTTTTTATTGTGCATTTCATAGCCACCCCAATATCTGGAGAGATGCCCAAGTTCCAGTAAGAACCTTCCAGTACTACCATCCTGTTTCGAAGGGTTTAAACTTTGCAGCTCTCATGGATGATATAAAGGTATAAGAGTCTACTTGGATTTGTTAGTCATGAGGTTGAGGATAATACTGTTTCTATTGATGCAAAATAGATGTCATGCTTTCTAAGCATCTAACGCTTCATGCCACTCAAACAATAGAAGCTTATTTGTTCAATCAATAATGAATATGCTACATTTAAGGACTTTTTGTTTGAATATAAAATCCCTTTGGAACATTGTAATGTCAATAAGATGGTCCTTTTTAACAATCTTTTGATGGAAAGAAAGTAAATTGAGTGTTTTAGACTGCAGTCAATTAGAGAGGATTTTAACTTTTTCTTATTCTTTCACCAAAGGTAGAAACTCATGCATATCACATGCATTTTACAAGTGTTCGAATTTTGAGTCGAAACATGGAATCAACCAGTACCCACTTCCGTTGTCTTTAGCCAATGGAATATTTTTTGCCTACATTATCAATTGACTGCTGTGTACTACCTTATACAACAATGGAACAAAGGAAATGATTGACCGTCTTTCGTTTATTTCATTCGATGGTGTTTAGAATGCCCCAGATGCTTCCTTTTTTTTACTACATCCTTGTGCTCACAATCCAACTGGAGTTGACCCTACTGCAGAACAGTGGAGGGAGATCTCATATCAATTTAAGGTAATTTGTTAAATATAGTCTTTACTATATTTTTCTATATCTCTAATCATTTCAATCATTTTTCAGGTAAAGAGTCACTTTCCCTTCTTTGACGTGGCTTATCAAGGTTTTGCAAGTGGAGATCTTGACATGGATGCCCAAGCAATCCGGATTTTTCTTGAAGATGGACATTTGATAGGCTGTGCTCAGTCCTTTGCCAAAAACATGGGTTTATATGGACACCGAGTTGGTTGTCTCAGGTAATGAATTAGTGAGCACTTTGTCTAAAAAAATATGAGAATCTCTATCATTTTAATCAATGGGCAACAGCCAGTAGGTAATGGGGCAGTATATGTAAAATGTCTTGGAAAACAAATTTGGATGAGACAGAGCAATGCACTCCCTTGCCATACCCATATAGATTCAATCTTTAGGTGGACAGCAAGTACTACCTAAATAGTTAATGTGTTATTATGTTACTGAAATTGCTCTCAATCTGTCTTTTGGTGTGGAATTTAGCATTTATCACTTCTTCTTACCCCACTTAAAATTTTAGTGTCCTTTGTGCTGATGCGAAGCAAGCAGTTGCAGTTAAAAGCCAATTGCAGCAGATTGCCAGGGCAATGTACAGCAATCCTCCTATTCATGGTCTATTGCTAGTCTCTACAATCTTGAGTGATCCAGAGACCAAGGCACTTTGGGTCAAAGAGGTGAAGGTAATGAAAACTTTCATATGTTTGTTTTGGTCCATTTTTTTTCCTCTTCCATTTGGAGTAGGGACTAATATGTGCCTTTATTGATAAGCTTACACTATAATATAAGGTCATGGCAAATCGTATTCAACAAATGCGGTCTACTCTGCGTGAAAGTCTTGAGAAGTTGGCTTCTCCTCTCAACTGGGAGCACATAACTAACCAGGTTGGGTGTTTGTGTATGTCTGTTTTGGACCAGTATATGCTTGTTTCATGACTGAAGTTTTTTAGTGTGGTTTCACAACAAAATTTTTGACTAGTTGGGCACAAATTCTTGTTAACTCACTGCTGTGCTATGCTATAGGTTGGGATGTTTTGCTTCTCTGGCTTAAGTGCTGATCAGGTTGATCGGCTAGTGAGGGAATTCCACATATACTTGACTCGAGATGGACGTATGAGGTATATTTATTTTTGAAAAATTAAGATTTTTGTTGTTTGTACTAATTCCTTTTATTTTAATTTTTTTTATAAAAAATGCCATAAACTATTTCTACCTGTACTTATACATCATCATCGGCAGCATGGCGGGTGTAACTACAAGCAATGTGAGTTACTTGGCAAATGCAATACATGAAGTTACAAGATATAATTGAGAAGCCTCAAATGTCTGTTAACAGGAGTCTTTAATATTACATTTGTACCATTTATTTTGAGATGGTTGAAATCCCATCCTTTACACATGATGTTACTACCAAAACTTAATAGTGGTTATTCAGGAATATAAGAGGAAAGCCCATGAATACATATATCAGATGTTATCAGCTATTGCTGAAACTATGGTCCAGGCTCACAAATGATGAAATTGCTAGTTCCTTGTTTCATTTACACAGCAAGCAAGGTTCTTATTGGGACCATATCACCTAGAATTTAAAGCCTGTTACGCTTCCTATAATCTATAGATTTAGAACATTCCTTGTGTGGAACCTACATCCAAGGATAGTTTAGATCTGTGCAACTGCATTTAAGTTTATATTTATCCCACTTTTGGCATGATAGAATGTACCACCTTAGAAAAGTTCTGGCTTCTAAATCAGATGCTGCAACTTTGATTTGGACTTGTCATTTTATCTCTTATTTCTTTTACATGATTTAGGACCATTTAAAATTTTAAATGACATATTACTAGATATACTCTTAGATTGTTTCATAAATAAAAAAATAAAAAAAGATATACTCTTAGATTTGTAATAATTAAATAAAATGAGATACATCCATTTGAAATGAAGAGAATACTATTTCAAAGAAAGCAAGAAAAAATAGTGCACACATTTCCTCGTCTTATCTTCCATCAATTGCAGGACTTGTAGCATAGGCTAAACTGTAATTCTTGATGGAATTCCTGTCTCGATGCCAGAAAATGATAAGAGAAACTGACAACAAATGGAAGATTGTGGTACTGTTAAAGATCATGGTACACTTAATCTTGAGTAGAAAACTACTACTCATGCAGATAAGCATAAAAGTTAAAAGCAAAACAAATCAATTTGCTATTTGACACCAGAATTGTTTTGAATCCATGGAACGTCTGGGGTGAATGCATCAAGGAATAGGTTGTCTTGTTTCTGTCTAAAATATGCCTTACAAATGATGGCCCAGAAGCACATGGAGCCACCAGGGACAAAGTCCAATTTGCTAGCAGATGAGGTGCCCACAATTTATGGATAATGAACGAAAATGACTTGAAGAAGTCTTTGTTTGTTTGATTAATATCCCAGTCTCTGCCTTTCAATTTCGTAAGGTTGTTCAGCCTTTTCTTCATTAATTAAAATGCGAACAATAAGAGATCTTTAGGATATGTTTCTGGCTTCCATTTTCTTGGTTGATTAAAAGAATAAAGGATTTTCTTGGAACATCTCAGGGGACGTTAATGGCTTTTCCTCTTACTAAAATACCAAATTAAGGATAGGATTTTTCCGTAACTATTGACATGATTTATTGTGATTGGCACATAGTGAAAATAGTTAGTGGTGAGTTAAGATAGAAATATGATATTAGTGGTGTAAGGACGCGATTCGTGGCGGACCGTAACAGTGTCGGGTTCGCACGTAAAAAGGCCCCTAACAATATCATTTGTAGAGCGTGGGTTTGAAAGGCTAGGCCCTGGTTGACAGGCGGTGGGTTTTTCGCGTTGTTCGTACGAGTTTAAGTTTTCCTTCACCCCTGGAGTCTTTCTCCTGGAGGTGGGCTGGGAGGCTCTGGTTTTTGGCCATTTTTCCCAACCCCTGTTGGGTGCACTAACTTTTACATTATATAGTCCTTCTTGGTTGATCCTAACCCTCCACTTGTAGGTCAGGCAGGAGCTTATTTCTGTATCCATCCCATCAACCGTCCCGTCTAACTTTCTATTAGTTGCATGGATCGAAGTTTACACCGTCCAAACGTCTTTTCTCATTAATCAGCTCTGAGTATTGGCAGGTGCATTTACTGAAGAGGGAACGCATTTTCCTTGGTCCAATTTCACACCCTGCTTCCCTATGGGTCCCATTCCGTTCACATCCCCTTGAGGGGGCTTTTTGGGGATTGCCTACACCATGGTGTTGGTCTTCCCATTGAAACTTTGGAATGCCGAGGACAGGGTAGGTTCTCAGCCGTTCCCCTTACTACCTCGGCCACTGATCATTCGTTTTCGGCAAGATACCTCCTCGGCACGGGCCCTGGGCCCAGATAGAGTTTGGGCCGGATTGCAGACCTCTCGGACCCACAATAGCCCCTCAAAATCCTGCTATCCGTCCCCTCGGACGGATAGGAGGGTTTTGATGACATCAGGGATCTGCCAATGCCTATCAATCCTTGTCACCTATCAATTCCCGAGGTTTTTCACCTGCCCAAGGCACGTTCCTAGAGCCGTTGGAAGGCGAAACGTGGCCTCATTAAATACGGGCGGCTTGGTGTTTCCCACGTTCAACGGTATAATGGAAATCGAACGGTGGTGATCTCCTGGCCTCTTTGGGCGGGAAAAAGGGCGTGCAGTTTACCTTAGAAAGTATAAAAGATTTTTTGGAGATGGATCCGTCTCTCCAGTTCTGTACTTAAGAGTTTTAGTGCGTGTATTCAGGGTTCATCCGAACTTCCGCCCAAATTCAAGTCTATCTCAAGCACATATAGCCCATCCGAAGCGTAATTCTCCTTTTATGTAAGTTCCCTATCTCCATTACCTCGCGTTTTTTTCTTTTCTGAGTTTATTTCTCTTTGGCTCCCTTTCTTTTCCGTCGCGGGTTAGGTTTGTTTTAGTAAATGACAAAGGCGACTAAATTGAGATTGAGGAAGTTGGTCGATACTGAAGAGGCGATGAATAAGTTCATCGTTGATTATAGGATTCCCCCCAACGTAAGTCTGGAGCACTATAAGATGGGGGAATGGCACATTAAGAGGGGAACGGGCGCGGTTGTAATTCCTGTCCTCGCCTTTGTAGAGGGAGGTATGAGAATCCCTATGGGACCAGTGACGAGGGGTTACCTCAAGCATTTCCGTTTAGCCCCTACCCAGTGCGCCGGCAACGTTCTTAGGATTTTGGGTTGCGTGGACGCTTTAAACGAGAAGATGGGTTTAAGACTGACCTATCATGATGTAAACTGGTGCTATAACCTCCAGAAATTGAAAGGAAAAACCTACTATATGAGGTCGAGGGATGATAGGGTTCGGTTGATCCAGTGCCTCCCTGATTCCAACAAGGGACTGAACAAGAATTTCCTTATCGTCTCTGGGGAGTGGCATGATGGCAATCCATGCCCCGTAGTAGAAGGAGAACCAGGTGGGGTATTAAGAATGGAAGAGGGATAACCCTTTAAACCATTCTAACCTAACGTCTTCCGATAACTAACCATGCATATATGTTTGTTGTTTTTGTAGATGAACACGCCTATACACGGCATTTTCATTTAGTCAATCGGGCGGACTTGGACACCGTTTTACAAGCGGCGGTTTTTGTGAATGACAGTGATGGCCAAGTCCGTGCAGCTCACAAAATACTAGGGTACCCTCCGGTTCAGAAGTCATTCGAGGACGCAAAGCACATGATCAGTGCCCGCCGTCCTTGGCTTCCAAAAATTACCGTGGTAAAGAAGGGATTTTTAATCTCGCAGGAGCCAACTGTCCCCAAGAACCTCCCCCTGGTGGGCCCCTCTTCATCTCATCAAGCAGCAGAGGACGAAGGTGAGCCAGATCAGCCGGAGGAAGGGTTCGGGGTATTTGACTTAGTCTACCAATCCGAGGACCCTCCTGGTGACCTAGGTGACCCAGCCTTGTCCGAGGCGGAATTGTCATTAATAGGCACCTCTTCTCAAGCCGAGATGGGAGTCAAGAGAATACCTTTAACCCCCCTTCTTCAACTCTTCGAGGACCAACCAGGGAAGGATACCCAGGAGGCACCACAACCCACTGCTCCTCCTCCACCACCTCGGCCCCTTACAATCCAAACCAGGTCATCCTCCACCAAGTCTCAGCCACAATCCACCCGCCCCGAACCTCCCGCCTCCTCCCAATCAGCTCGGTCTCCCTCGACATGAAGGTGCTGATTCCAAGAGAAAGAGGAGCCCTAAGGGCAAGGACATCGTGGACGAGGGAAAATCCCAACCTCCTAAGGAGAAGGATGAGACTCCGCGCACAAAACAACTGAAGATCGGACCCCAAGGCAAAGGCAAAGGACCCGCAGTTCAAACCTCTCAAGGCAAGGGAAAAGGAATTGATTCACAACCCCTGCCGAGCGCCTGGCTTCCTGCCCCAATGCTTCACGGGGGTCCATTACTGAAAACTGCCTCTCTGAGGGACTTTGGAGACGGCGAGGGTGGATACGTGGCGGATGCATTAGGGAGAACCATGTTACTCCCTAATGACATGGATGAGCTGAAGAGAATGAGGATGCAGGAGGTTTTTCTCAGTACTAAGAGATACTTGGGCATGGTAAGATTTCTTGCAACCTAACACTTTATTAACTCTTGTCACCGGCTTGTCACTCACTTCACGTGTTCATCTTTCTTGACAGGCTCTCCAGGCAACCTACAGGATGGAGGAAGAAGTGCATGACAGGGGTAAGGCGGCCGAGAACGAACGCAAGAAGCGTATAACGACCTCAAAGACCCTCGAAGCTTCTGAAAAGGAACTCGCCAAAGTCAATGATGATTTAACAATGACTACCCGCGAGAGGGATAACGTCTCGGCGGGCCTTGCTAGTGCCCAAAAGCAGGCCAAGGACCAAACCAAGCGCGCAATTGAAGCCGAGGACCAGCTGCGAACAGCCAGAGATCTGATCGAGGATTTAAATAAGCAGCTGGTCGCGGCTCTGCATGAGAAAGGAGTGGCAGAATATGCCCGTGATGAAGCCGTAAAGGCAAAGCAGGAGGCCGAGTTTGCCAGGAATGAGGCAGAGGCCTCCAAGAACGCGGCCGAGGACGATGGTTACAACATGGGAGTAGCCGAAACCCAAGCCACCCTTAAGGCGCAGATTCCTGGAGTGTGCAGGTTTTATTGCTTCCAGGTCTGGGAAGAAGCATTGAAGCGAGCTGGGGTGGACGCTTCATCAGATTTGTGGAAGGCAGAGAGCGTATTCTATCCAGCGGCCATCCGCGAGACCACTTCCACCAGCTCTACGACCACGGATGATCAACTCGAGGAAGGGGTCACCCCGTCGAAAAACCTACAAGCCAGTGATTCCTCTAGCAAAGAGCCCAAAGATGGAAAACTTCAGGATGTGATAGTGATACCGCAGCATGCGGATCCTGGGGCACCTACAGAGGTTACTGAGCCCGAGGTTGGCATTCAGGTGCCCAGTACAGAAGAACCAGCCACACTTGCACAGCTGCCAAAGGCTATTCCCCTTACTACGGTCCCTCAGAGTACCAGTGCTGACCCTGTTCAGCCTTCCCCAGAAGGAACCGTCATTCCGGGCATCGAAGCTGATCTTGCTCCCACTTCCCAAGATGTGACCGACAAAAAAGCAGAAAAGTAGAAACCTTCGTTGGGCTTTTGTATTCGTTTCTATTTGAACGATTAACTTGTTTCTTTTCTTTTCACAAACTTCCTAATTTATTGATGGTTTACAAGCATTTGAACATGTATATATGAAATCTTGTTTTTCCTCTTTCCTTCTAATTACATCGTTAACCGCCCTCGTTGATGCGCGCTATTTGCTTATGAACTCTGCGCTGATTTATTTTAACATGTACAAATAGCTATGCATGCAATACATTTATCATCATGTTCCCCGAATCCCAATTTACCTGCACCCACAGAGGCCTTAGATTCATTCCTAACCTTCGTCTTACGAAGATATAAGCACCATTTTCGACGTCACGCACAATGGCTAAATCTTGCTTAGTGCCTGGTTTTCCTCATCCAAGTAGTTGGTTTCCTCATAGGCTTGAGTCCGTGGACCATGCAATGCCCTGGTTCTGTCCAAAACCTAGTTTTCCTCATCCAAGTAGTTGGTTTCCCCATAGGCTTGAGTCCAAGGACCATGCAATGCCCTGATTCTGTCCAAAACCTAGTTTTCTTCATCCAAGTAGTTGGTTTCCCCATAGGCTTGAGTCCGTGGACCATGCAATGCCTTGATTCTGTCCAAAACCTAGTTTTCCTCATCCAAGTAGTTGGTTTCCCCATAGGCTTGAGTCCGAGGACCATGCAATGCCCTGATTATGTCCAAAACCTAGTTTTCCTCATCCAAGTAGTTGGTTTCCCCATAGGCTTGAGTCCGAGGACCATGCAATGCCCAGGTTCTGTCCAAAACCTAGTTTTCCTCATCCAAGTAGTTGGTTTCCTCATAGGCTTGAGTCCGAGGACCATGCCAATGCCCTGGTTTCTGTCCAAAACCTAGTTTTCCCTCATCCAGTAGTTGGTTTTCCCCATAGGCTTGAGTCCGTGGACCATACAATGCCCTGGTTCTGTCCAAAACCTAGTTTTCCATCATCCAGGTAGTTGGTTTCCCCATAGGCTTTGAGTCCGTGGACATACAATGCCCTGGTTCTGTCCAAAACCTAGTTTTCCTCATCCAGGTAGTTGGTTTCCCATAGGCTTGAGTCCGTGGACCATACAATGCCCTGGTTCTGTCCAAAACCTAGTTTTCCTCATCCAGGTAGTTGGTTTCCCCATAGGCTTGAGTCCGTGGACCATGCAATGCCCTGGTTCTGTCCAAAACCTAGTTTTTCTCATCCAAGTAGTTGGTTTCCCCATAGGCTTGACCGTGGACCAATGCAATGCCCTGGTTCTGTCCAAAACCTAGTTTTCTTTGGCACTGGAACTTGGTTTTACGGGAGTTAGCTCCTCGGCCAAGCCCTTAGAATTATTCGCACGATTAACGCTGACAAACGTAGCCCCTAATCAAGAAGCATAGCCCCTAACGGAACTTTACGCTGAAACTCTATAACCAATTGTTAGGAATAAAAAATGAACTATTTCGACCTACCGCCTATGCCAACACACAAGCCTCTAGAATTATTCGCGCGATTAACGCTGACAAACGTAGCCCCTATTCAAGAAGCATAGCCCCTAACGGAACTTTACGCTGAAACTCTATAACCAATTGTTAGGAATAAAAAAGGAACTATTTCGACCTACCGCCTATGCCAACACACAAGCCTTCCCACAGACGGCGCCAATTGTAAGGACACGATTCGTGGCGGACCGTAACAGTGTCGGGTTCGCGCGTGAAAATGCCCTAACAATATCATTTGTAGAGCGTGGGTTTAGAAGGCTAGGCCTTGATCGACAGGCGGTGGGTTTTTCGTGGTGTTCGTACAAGTTTAAGTTTTCCTTCACCCCTGGAGTCTTTCTCCTGGAGGTGAGCTGGGAGGCTCTGGTTTTTGGCCATTTTTCCCAACTCCCTGTTGGTGCACCTTCCTTTTTATTATATAGTCCGTCTTGGTTGATCCTGACCCTCCACTTGTAGGTCAGGCAGGAGCTTATTTCTGTATCCATCCCATCAACCGTCCCGTCTAACTTTCTATTAGTTGCATGGATCGAAGTTTATACCGTCTAAACGTCTTTTCTCATTAATCAGCTCTGGGTATTGGCAGGTGCATTTACTGAAGAGAGGACGCATTTTCCTTGGTCCAATTTCACACCCTGCTTCCCTATGGGCCCCATTCCGTTCACATCCCCTTAAGGGGGCTGTTTGGGGATTGCCTACACCATGGTGTTGGTCTTCCCATTGAAGCTCTGGAATGCCGAGGACAGGGTAAGTTCTCAGCCGTTCCCCTTGCTACCTCGGCCACTGATCATTCGTCTTCGGCAAGATACCTCCTCGGCACGGGCCCTGGGCCCAGATAGAGTTTGGGCCGGATTGCCGACCTCTCGGACCCACAGTTTTTTTTATAAGTGCTTTTGTTAAATCTCTAAAATCATGTACATGATTTTTTTTTAATCCATAGGTTGTTACTATCTTATGGTTTAATTTGTAAGATTATTTAGCTATGTGTGCGCGTGCGCGCATGTGAGTGAGCGTGTGAGAAAGACTTAAAACAAAGTATATGGAAAAATTTTATCTTTAAATCTATTTGGAGGAAATTACTCTATCCCACCACATAACAATTGATAAAATCATTTATGTGTACTTTCAGTCACACAACTTATTTAATAAATCATGTAACTTGTTTAAAGAATACATATGGATGATTTATGAGTTGCCACATATTAGATTAGGATATCTCCAAACCAATTTGGACAAATTTTTTTTCCAAATAATATAATCATGTAAACATAATATGAGCATAAACATATTCATTAACATAAACATAAACAAAGATAAATAAAATAAATTGGCGTAAATATATTTTTAGTCCCTAAATTTTGGACTTATTTCTATTTTGGTCCCTACATTTCTATTTACCGCTTTTAGTCTCTAAAATGAAAAACGCGTTCCACTTTGATCCTTATAGTTACTCACTTAACGAAAATTACTAATGTGGCAAACGGAGTGCACTGTTGGCACAGTAAATGCTAATGTGTCCATTAAAATAATATTAAAAATTTATTTGGTATTTAAAATATGCCACTTCAGAATTTTAATTTAAAATTTTAAAAACAAAGAATTTCTAATGTTCTAATTTTCTTTTCATTATTTTTTCGGAAGAATGTGTAGATTTTTCTCATGTTCTTCCCCAGAAAATGATTGACTGTTCTCCATGTTCTTCCCCAAGAACATGGTTGCCCAAAAAATTAAAAACTCGAGATTTTCTTGCATTTTTTAGCATCAAAATAGGGAAAAACACATACAAAAACCATGATCAAACTTAGCAATTCTAACACAATCAACAAACAAAATTCAAACCATGGTTAGATCAAAAACAAAAACATCAAAACCTAAAGCCAATTCTCATCAATAAAATACACCTAAACCCAAGCCAATCCTTATCAGTTTTAGACCTGGTTAGAATTGAAACCCAAAATAAACATGAATTCAAATCTAATTTCATCTTAAACATAAACACAACCTAGAAATTTTAATCTTACGAATACAAACTCAGAACACAACTAGAATACAAGATCACAAATATAATAACCTCCATAACACAAGAACACACACAAACCCGAAACCTCCAGCAGTTCAAACATCAAAACCCATTAAGACCAAAACATCTCAAATCCAAAACACCAAAACATCTCAAATCCAAAAATCCATTGAGACCAAAACCCAGCAATCACAATTTGATTGAGAGAGACCCACCGATTTGATAGAGATACACCAATTTGAGAGAGAAATTGAGTCGAGTCGTGCTACCTTGCTCTTCCTCCAAACCTCGATCTGATACTTTCAATTATTCAAATCTAAAACACACACACACACACACACACACACACACACACACACACACACACACACACACACACACACACACACACACACACACACACACACACACACACACACACACACACACACACACACACAACACACACACACACACACACACACACACACACACACACACACACACACACACACACACACACACACACACACACACACACACACACAGTTAGAGAATGTTTTCGGCGAAGACAGCGCGACAGAGAGGATCGTCTGCGACGGCGTCGAAGGAGAATGGTGTGAATGTTGAAGAGCGAAAGGGTCGAGTTCACCGCCGATCTTAGACCCTCTCTCTCTCTAAACCCAAATCCAAACCACCGTCGACCTCAGCCCCTCTCTCTACCCAAATCCAAAGCACCACATCTCAGCCTCACTTTCTCTAAACCTAGATCAAAGCCATATCCCAAAAACTACAACCTGAACGTAAAGAGAAAAAGAAATAAGAGAAAGCAAAGAGGGAGAGAGCGGAGTTTGAGTGTTTGACCAGAGAGGGAGATAGAGTTAGGAAAATGAAAAATTTAAGAAAAATTGAGAAAGTTACTACAAGTTTTTTTTTTTTTCCCCTTAATCTTTAAAACTGAAAAAAAAAAAAAGAAGGTTCTTTTAAAAAAAAAATTAAAATTAGAATTGCAAAATAAAAATTTATTTTTTTAAAAAAATTTAAAATTAAAATGCTGAAGTGGCATATTTTAAATACCAAATAATTTTTTGTAATATTATTTTAATGAACACGTTAGCATTTACTGTGCCAACAGTGCACTTCGTTTGCCACATTAGCAGTTTCTTCGTTTGCCACATCAGTAATTTCCGTTAAGTGAGTGACAGTAAGGACTAAAATGAAACTCGTTTTTCATTTTAGGGACTAAAATTGGTAAAATATAATTGTAAGGATCAAAATAAAAATGACCCTAAAATATAAGGACCAAAAGTACATTTACGTCTTTAATTTTTTCAAATATCATATTTTTGTTCTAAACATGTATAAGACAAATAAAATATTAAAATGGAAAACGAAATTAAAATATTGATATCAATATAATTGTATTCAAGAAAATAATTGTAGGGACACGATTCTTTTGGGGCCCAATAATGATGTTGGGCTCGTACATGAAAGATCCCTCACAATATGATTTGTAGAGAGTGGGCTTAAAAAGCTTGCCTTTGGTCACGGGGCGATGTTCCGGTCTTGATTTTAGAGGAATTCCTGTAGAAAAAGGAGTCGGGTTTGAATATTTAAGCCCTATAGCATCGCATCTTATGGGGTTGGGCTCCTCGGACTTGATCCGAGGACCATTAAGGTCTTACCCCGGTTACCCAACGGTGGTTTTTTTTATGATGGCACATGTGTTGTTAAGGTGTTTTCACCCATGGAGTTTCTTTTTGGAGATAGGATCAGAGCCCCCTTCTAGGTTCACTTACTTTTTCTTTTATACTAGCTTACGTCCGCTGTCCTTCGTCCACGTGTAGGGTCAACCTTTACAAGACTGATATTTGTCCCATCAGTCTAATCCCAGAATTGTTGGGGATGGTTGATAAAGCTGGAGAATATGGCTCTGTTAGGTGCAGAGTCTTATCTGGGAAGGGTAGTAAGGATAACTCTCCCAAGATATTTTAGATCTCCTTCCACATTTATTCCTTTATCTCTTTTTTACCCCTACCCTCAATGGAGCTTTGGGTCTGCCGAGGACGAAACTGTCCTCGGCTGCATCTCCAGGCCATTACCTTTTTCGGCTTGGGCCTTTGGACTCCCCACGAGCAAGTGGGCCTGGCCCATAAATTATTGGGCCCCACAATAGCCCCTCAAAACCCTGTTGTCCAACATCCTGGTTGGAATGGGGGGTTTTGGTAATACCAGGCCTTTATTGTGACTCACTTAATTCAACCTTTGACTGACACTGGCGACTCTTCACCTGCCCAAGAAGTGTACCGGTCTACAAGATGCTCCTCTTAATTTCTTCATGATGCGCTTATGCCGTTTGGTTATCCGAAGCGCGTCTTTAATATCTTCCCTTCACGAGACTGGTGTATTCTTGTCTGCAGATTTCCTCGGGGATCTGAACACATTGAGTATTCTCCTCTTCGTCCCCTATATAAAGAGGAGAAACAAGAATCGTTTCTCCCACAGATGAATCCCTTTAATCCCTCCAAGATTTGAAAACCCTTAGATTCCTTCCGGAGTTTACTTTTACTCTCCGGTTATTCCTTAACCTGAAATACACTCGCCATAGCAGTAAGCAATGAAAAAACTATTCCCTTCCCATAAACGCCCTGTCTTAACGAAGCTCGAAATGGCTCGGTCAGGGCAAGGATGGCGGAGACTTAAGATTTGTCCCCCCTTCCTTTCAGCCAAAATCCGAAGCAGGGGCTCATCACGTCAAACTTTCGGCGTGACTGAGTCGAGAATTCCCATCATCGTAACCAACCGCTCTCTTACGAGCATACCTAATATGGCCTCAGTGTGTTAGGAGTCAGGAACGAGGCAGGGACTAAGTGTCTCTGCTTCTTCCTCTCTTCGTTCACTGGTGGCCCCCTCCGCCTCCCTTTCTTAGTCTTCCCAGCACCAGATCCCTCCTGGTGCTTTCACTTCTCCCTCTTTTGCTCATTTTTCTTTCTTTTCATCTCTTCTCTCTTCTTCTCCTCCTTCTTTACTCATGTCCTCCATCTTCCTCATTCATCTCCTTCAAATTCTTCTTCCTTCTCCTTCATCTTTTTCCAAAGAAGGTTCTTCTTTCGATATGAGCAATACTGAGGCAGAGATTGGAGAGACTTTGAAGACGAGTTTAAAAGACACCTGACTGTTTACTTATCTGTACTGCGGATGTTAGTGTTGCTTTGGCAGCTCACCTTTTGTATAGGCTTGTTTGAGCCCCATTTTGTACGTTGTAATAATTTTATATTAATAAAAGTTGTTGTTATTTTACTTCGCATGTTCTGTCTATGTTTTTACAAATTTGCAAGCGCTGCTAAACACAATAATATATCATTTGAATCAATGATAACTAAAGCCAAAATATTTGCTGATAAAAAGATGTCACCATAACTTTAATAGAATTGTTTGACATAGCAATGCGTACCTGTAAATAGCGATACTTGCCCGAAACAGAGCCGAGATTAGAACTGGATGTTCTATGTGGTGTAGGAAGTAATTATTCGAAGACATATCACCCGCAAAAATGAACAGCCCCCTTAGGCTACCGAATAGCGGAGCGTCCCGCCATCATCCTAACACTCTTATTGGCCTTAACATTTTACAGTATTTGAGCCGAGGACTTTCCCTATCCGAGCAGTTGGTTTCTCCATAGGCTTGAGTCCGAGGACCATGCAAGGCCTTGGTACTGTCCAACACTTGTAATTTTTCTCTGTTTTTTTTTTTACTCGGTTTCCCCCATAGGCTTGAGTCCGAGGACCATGCAAGGCCTTGGTTCTGTCCAACACTCGTAATTTTTATTTTTTGTACTCGGTTTCCCCATAGGCTTGAGTCCGAGAACCATGCAAGGCCTTGGTTCTGTCCAACACTCGTAATTTTTATTTTTTGTACTTGGTTTCCCCATAGGCTTGAGTCCGAGGACCATGCAAGGCCTTGGTTCTGTCCAAAACTTGTAATTTTTATTTTTTCTACTTGGTTTCCCCATAGGCTTGAGTTTGAGGACCATGCAAGGCCTTGGTTCTGTCCAAAACTTGTAATTTTTATTTTTGTACTTGGTTTCCCCATAGGCTTGAGTCCGAGGACCATGCAAGGCCTTGATTCTGTCCAAAACTTGTAATTTTTATTTTTGTACTTGGTTTCCCCATAGGCTTGAGTCCGAGGACCATGCAAGGCCTTGGTTCTGTCCCTGGGCCCCTATGCTGAACAGGCCTGGGCCGCGAATTTACTGGGCCCACAAATTAAGAGGTATTCCCGTAGTCTTTGGTCATGCGGTACTTTTTGGCGTCCCAGTGTTCGAGGTGCGCCTTCACGAGACTCCTTTAATCTCAGGGTTGCAGACGTCGTTGGAAATCGAGCCAGAGACATTTTGTCTGTAGCGTTCCTTGGGACGCTGCGTGAATTAAATGCCACCACCTCATCTTTTTAAATAAATAAGAAAGAAATTTGCTTTACCTACGCACAAATCCTTCAGTTTCCTCCCTTAGCACATCATGTTTGAGGCGAGGGTTGGGGAAAAGGAACTCTCTCCGCCACAGAGGCGCCGTGTCCTCCTGAGACTCAAAAGAGTGATGCACGGGCAAAGGAGGCATAAATTCAAGAGAATATTCCAGTTCGATAGAGGGGAAAGGGTGTTTCTCCCTCTTTTAGTCAAAATCCGAAGCAGGTTCTGTTCATGCCAGAATTTTGGTGTGTCAGAAGAAAGATTCTCCGCCACCAGCGCCTCTGCCTTGTCACAGACAAACTTTTGGTGAAGGCTCCTCAGCTTCCGGCTCCCCGCATCTTTCCTTCAGCGGTGTGAGGCTCAAGTTGGGTTCTTTTGCTGCCTGAGTTATGGGCGTGCAAAAGCATTGAGGAGGAATAAGGTCTCGAAGCAGTAGCCAACTCTCCTCTGTGCTACCTCCTCGGCTTTATCTTCACTCTCTTGTATTTTTCTTTACTTACGTGGTTAGCTTTAATGTAAGCTTGTTTCAGCTTTTCATTGTACACTGTACTGTTCCTTTGTCTTAATAAAAGATGTGTTTATTTCTTTATACATACTTTTCTTCTCTGCAACAACTACTTTGTGCATGAATATTAAATGTAAGCTTGCCCTTAATGATATTCCGGGCAGAAAAATGCCTTAACGCAAATTCCTACTGGTTTAAACTCACAAATATTATCAAGTATAACAAGGGTAATCCTTAATAAATTAAACTCTTGGAACTAACCAGGATAACCGCTGAGTGCTGCGCGATGCACGCTAGACCAATGTCCGAGAACGATAAACTCGAAATAATTCGTCCGAGAGGGTGGCCGAGTAGCGAGGGACTTTGATTGTGCTTTTGGGTAATACATTGCACCGTATCACATCAACCCCTTTGGTACTGGGGATCAGAGGGTAGACCGGGGAATCCGTGCAATTAAGGGATTAACCCAACTGTTAACGAGGAGTTCTCTTCGGATGGATTTTGAGGTCTATGTGCCATAGTTTTTTTATTTTTATTTTTATTTTTAATAGTTGGTTTCCCCATAGGCTTGGGTCCGAGGACCATGCAAGGCCTTGGTTCTGCCTAAAACTTGTAAGGTTTTCTTTTTGTACTTGGTTTCCCCATAGGCTTGAGTCCGAGGACCATGCAAGGCCTTGGTTCTGTCCAAAACTTGTGATTTTTTCTTTTTGTACTTGGTTTCCCCATAGGCTTGAGTCCGAAGGACCATGCAAGGCCTTGGTTCTGTCCAAAACTTGTGAGGTTTTCCTTTTTGTACTTGGTTTCCCCATAGGCTTGAAGTCCGAGGACCATGCAAGGCTTGTTCTGTCCAAAACTTGTGATTTTTTCTTTTTTGTACTTGGTTTCCCCATAGGCTTGATCCGAGGACCATGCAAGGCCTTGGTTCTGTCCAAAACTTGTAAGATTTCTTTTATGTACTTGGTTTTCCCATAGGCTTGAGTCCGAAGACCATGCAAGGCCTTAGTTCTGTCCAAAACTTGTAAGATTTTCTTCTTTTGTACTTGGTTTCCCCATAGGCTTGAGTCTGAGGACCATGCAAGGCCTTGGTTCTGTCCAAAACTTATGAGATTTCTTTTATGTACTTGGTTTCCCCATAGGCTTGAGTCCGAGGACCATGCAAGGCCTTGGTTCTGTCTGACTTGTAAGATTTCTCTTTTATACTTGGTTTCCCCATGAGTCCGAGGACCATGCAAGGCCTTGGTTCTGTCCAAAACTTATGAGATTTCTCTTTTGTACTTGGTTTCCCCATAGGCTTGAGTCCGAGGACCATGCAAGGCCTTGGTTCTGTCCAAAACTTATGAGATTTCTCTTTTGTACTTGGTTTCCCCATAGGCTTGAGTTCGAGGACCATGCAAGGC